>NW_027509214.1:207500-305000 GCF_051911475.1 Siphateles boraxobius
CTCAGGCTAACGGTTTCTGGTCTCTCAGACTAACGGTTTCTGGTCTCTCAGACTAACGGTTTCTGATCTCTCAGTTTAACGGTTTCTGGTCTCAGACTAACGGTTTCTGGTCTCTCAGGCTAACGGTTTCTGGTCTCTCAGACTAATGGTTTCTGGTCTCTCAGACTAATGGTTTCTGGTCTCTCAGACTAACGGTTTCTGGTCTCTCAGACTAACGGTTTCTGGTCTCTCAGACTAACGGTTTCTGGTCACTCAGACTAACGGTTTCTGATCTCTCAGTTTAACGGTTTCTGGTCTATCAGACTAACGGTTTCTGGTCTCTCAGACTAACGGTTTCTGATCTCTCAGTTTAACGGTTTCTGGTCTCAGACTAACGGTTTCTGGTCTCTCAGGCTAACGGTTTCTGGTCTCTCAGACTAACGGTTTCTGATCTCTCAGTTTAACGGTTTCTGGTCTATCAGACTAACGGTTTCTGGTCTCTCAGGCTAACGGTTTCTGGTCTCTCAGACTAATGGTTTCTGGTCTCTCAGACTAACGGTTTCTGGTCTCTCAGACTAACGGTTTCTGGTCTCTCAGACTAACGGTTTCTGGTCTCTCAGACTAACGGTTTCTGGTCTCTCAGATTAACGGTTTCTGGTCTCAGACTAACGGTTTCTGATCTCTCAGCTAACGGTTTCTGGTCTCTCAGGCTAACGGTTTCTGGTCTCTCAGACTAACGGTTTCTGGTCTCTCAGACTAACGGTTTCTGGTCTCTCAGACTAACGGTTTCTGGTCTCTCAGACTAACGGTTTCTGGTCTCAGATTAACGGTTTCTGGTCTCAGACTAACGGTTTCTGATCTCTCAGCTAACGGTTTCTGGTCTCTCAGGCTAACGGTTTCTGGTCTCTCAGACTAACGGTTTCTGGTCTCTCAGATTAACGGTTTCTGGTCTCTCTTTCAGACTAACGGTTTCTGGTCTCTCAGATTAACGGTTTCTGGTCTCTTACAGGGTCATCGGCTCCACATGGGGAGTCGTCTCTTCGGCCGCTGCTGGCACTCGGGGGACGTCGTGGGTTGTATGATCAACATGGAGGACAAATCCATGATCTTCACCCTGAACGGAGAAATCCTGATCACCAACAAGGGTTCTGAGCTGTGTTTCGCCGACTTTGACATTGAGGACGGTTAGAGAGAACATAATCTCTAGCCGCTTTTCCACTGTCGGGCAAGCCGGGGCTTTCTCCGGGCAGGGCCAATGGCCTCGAACCTTGTGCACCGAGCCCTAAAACACACTGCGATTACACCGTCAGACCGCAGGGCTTCACTAAAACACACCTCTTTGGAACAACATCACACAAACCCATCATTTCACCAACAAATGGTTCACCAACAAAAGTTTTATCAGAAAACAAATCAGAAAGAAATCACTGGAAACTAGCGAGATCACAAAACAAATATGATAAAAGCGTCAGTTTGTTGACATTTTTGTTGTTTACGTAAACATTTAAAGCCAAAGCATCGATGTTTTACACTTATAAGTGATACATTAACCATAATAAACTAATTTATATCAAGATTGCACATTAGTCACACAGAAATAAAGTGGTATTATTATTTTTTTTGAGCTTTATTTTTTTGAGCTTTATTTTGTGGAGCTAAATATGATATCAGACAGTCCGGTATAAAGAGACGAGACGCACTGCCAGATAAAATAAAAACATTGTGATAGCCTATATAATTTGTCTGATTTCTTCAAATGGTTATATTTACCATGTTTACTATGGTAATGGTTAGTGCGCATAGTCTTTTGCATTGTGTATAAATATTTCTGCCTTATACGGTGATCAGAACCCACATCGGATCACAAACAGAAGGTATTCGAACACTCGCTGCTGTCTGAAAGTTGAGCTAAAATGATGTTAAAAGTCTTTAATGCTAATGTTAGCTGGTGTATACAATCATCCGGCTCTGTTCGTAACCACTACCCTAGCCCGAGCTGACCCGTTTTGGACTAAGGTATTTGGCGGCCCAAAAAGCCATGCAAATGACAGCGGAAATGCGGCTTCTGATTTTATTTCAATGCCTTAAAGGAGTAGTTCACTTTAAAATGAAAATTAGCCCATGATTTACTCACCCACAAGCCGTCCTAGGTGTATAAGACATTCTTCTTTCAGACTAATACAGTCGGAGTTATATTAATAAACACCCTGACGCTTCCAAGCTTTATAATTGTAGTGAATTGCAACCATCAATTTGAAGCACAAAAAAGTGCATCCATCCATCAAAAAAGTGCTCCACACTGCTCTGGGGGGTTAATAAAGGCCTTCTGAAACAAAGTGAAGCATTTGTGTAGGAAAAATATTAATATTTAACATGCTAGAAAAAAAGTAAAATTCTTGCTTCTGGCCAAATAAACATACTCAGGCTACTTACACCTGAAGCGCAACTTACACAACTTATGACATCAGAAGTATCGTAGTGCGTCATGCGTAGCGTAAATATCAGCAGTGCGTCGCATTACTCGCATAAGTTGCGCTTTAGACTTAAGACGAATCCGTATGTTCATTTGGCCGGAAGCTAGTCATTTTACTTTATACATTTTAAAATATGGATATTTTTCTTACACAAACGCATGGCTTTGCTTCAGAAGGCCTTTATTAACCCCCGTAGCACTTTTATCATGAGTAGATTATTTTGAGCTTCAATCTGATGGTTCGCAGTGGTTGAAATTCACCGCCATTATAAAGCTTGAAGCGTCAGGATGTTTATTAATATAACTCTGATTGTATTCGTCTGAAAGAAGAAAGTCATGTACCTAGGATGGCTTGTGGGAGAGTAAATCAGGGGCTAATTTTTATTTTAAAGTGAACTACTCCTTTAAAGACCCCTGAACGCAAAACTTTCCGCTTCTCTTCTCTCTTAGGTTTCATCCCGGTCTGTAGTTTAGGTCTTTCTCAGGTGGGCCGCATGAATCTTGGGAAGGACGCCAGCACGTTTAAGTACTACACCATGTGTGGCCTGCAGGAGGGCTTCGAACCGTTCGCCGTCAACATGAACCGTGAGGTCACCATGTGGTTCAGCAAACGCCTGCCCACCTTCTTCAATGTGCCGAAAGACCATCAACACATCACGGTGAGGATGAGCTTCATTCTGCTGATCGATTCGGTGACTCTTGGATCCCACTGGTTAAACGCTATAAATGGACCTTTAGCTCATCCTTCCCTCGGGTTATTTTGACCAAAAACTCTCTTTTTTTATTTTTTTTATTTGAGTGTTTATCAGAGGGGTCCAAGACCCCAGGACTTTTGTCGCACTTGAACAACGAGTACACAAAAAAAATTATTTAATGGATTCGAGGAGTTTTTTAGGTTGAAATTTTAAAAAGGAACAAATCCTTCCCTAGCGGGTCAAGCCGCCATCCAGCCGCACCAATGTTTTTTGACCAATTTTCAAAACCGCACCGCCCGCCATCCGCTGATCGTAGAAAGGATACGGATGTACTTTGCATATGTAGGTAACAATATTTAACAATGTATATATTTCTTTCATTTGATTGGTTCAACCGCCACCCGGTTTTTGTAACGTCATCCGCCCGATCCGCGGTTTATCCCCGGAGTCCGGGGCTGTAACCGCCAACTGCGCATCTCTATTATGCATGAAATTGTAAGTTATTTTGAATTTAAGTTTAAGAATGTGAGGAATGTGCTTAAATTGCTATTTATTTATTATTTATTGATAAAATCTAGTAATTTTAAAAGGTCAATAAATAAAAAATTCCCAAAAATTGAATTAAAAAATAGAACAAATATTATCAAAATGAAATAAAATAATCTTTGTGGACAAAAAAAAAAAAGTAATATTTTAGGGCTTCAGGTCATTTTGACTAGCGAAGTAAAGATTTGTTACAAAGTGCGAGGGAAGAATGAAGGTTAAATCGAAATATTCCTGAAACATTCCTCTAGGATCTCACAGGGTCATTTGTGTTGATTCTGATCGAAATGTTCCAGAACGTTTTCTTTCTATACTGGTATTGCATGTGCAGCATTTTAATCTCGTCATGTTTGAACATATCTTTTTTTCGTTGGCTTCTAATACATTGTAATGTCTTGTTTTGTTCTTCTCTGTTTCCTTTTATCTGTTATCTTATGGTCTTTTCATTTTGTACTGTACAGCACTTTGGTCAGCCTTCTTGCTGTCATTAATCAAATGTGAGCATGGACCACAAACATTGGTCAATTTTAAGATTAAAGCTCCAGTCGGCAAGTCTGGCAGATTGAGTGGACTTAGGCAAAATTTTGAATGTTTACAACTCTCATGCCCCTCCCCCACTATCAACGAATACCCTCCCACCGAGTTCGTGGCTTCGTGCTCGTCAGTGCCTGTGCACCAGATTTTCTGTGAACGCGCCCGTCAAATCAGCATCCATCAACACCATGAAGTATTTTGTTATTGTTGTTTTGTCATTTTGGAGTAGATTGTTACGAAATGGATTACCCACCAATTAAACGTAAATAAACACCATCGTCTGTCTGAAACGCTATTATTGCTGTATGTGGCAGACATGGTCATTGTACATTTTTCTACTGCTTATAACGTTATATCAGAGCTAGTAAGATAGCACATACAATAACAGTAGCTTTACTACTGTTCTTACTCTCGTAAGAAAGATAGAGTAGCAATGATTCTTCCAAAAAGCCGAACTTTATCCCTTCATCTGGACATGTTTATCCACCTAACGTTACATTCACACGGATTTCAGTGCAAACAAACAAACCTGCCCAACAAGTGCTAACGTTAGCTATCCATACCAACACATTTGGGCAAACATACTTAGATTACTAACATAACACTAAGAAATAAAGTAACTGGTTGATAAAGCACAATTACCTGTCGAGAAGAAATGTTGCAAGCTCTGCATCCAGCTTGATCCCAATTAAATCACGTAAATCTCTCCACCTTTCAAATGCTGATCCTATGTTGATCCTGTTTTTATTAAGGGCACGGTCACTTTCTTTCTTTACTTCTTTATTTTCAGCAGGTGTTCTCTTTTCCTGTGTTGTTTTTGACCTCCTAGCTCTTGAGGTTCCATCACTCTTCGTTACTACGCGAACTTCAGGCGTGTGCATGTGATTGTAACGTGCGCGAGGGGTGGCGTGTGCACCACCTGTGATTGACAGTCAGATCTCACACCCCCCTGCGGTGATTGGACCCGATGATCCGGGACGGGTGGATTTTTCCAAAACAAATAACACGCTCCAGGTGGAGTTAGAAGCTCCGTTTTTTTTCTAAAACCACTTTATTTATGTTGTTCTGTCGGATTATACTTGTCGATTTCACTGAATATGATCAAAAAAATGTTGCCGACGGCAGCTTTAAGCTGAATAAATAAGCTTTCCATTGATGTATGGTTTGTTAGGATAGGACAATAGTTGGCCGAGATACAACTATTTAAAAATGTGGAATCTGAGGGTGCCAAAAAATCGAAACATTGAGAAAACCGCCTTTAAAGTTGTCGTTTTACGCTCGCGATTTTGCTGCATTCACTCACAAAAATATATATTTTTATATATTTACGGTTGGATATGTACAAAATATCTTCATGGAACATGATCTTTACTTAATATCCTAATGATTTTTGGCATAATTTTGACCCATATAATGTATTGTTGGCTATTGCCACAAATATACCCGTGCGACTCGTGACTGGTTTTGTGATCCAGGGTCACACATATGCTTTAGAAATAAACTAAACTGATGTTTGCAGGTCACCAGAATCGACGGGACCGTCGACAGCCCGCCCTGCCTGAAAGTCAGCCATAAGATGTTTGGGAGCCAGAACATCAGCGCTGAGATGGTGTTCTGCAGACTGAGCATGCCTGTGGAGTTTCACTCCAGCTTCAGGAGCGCATCTCACGTCAGTGTGAACGGCCTGTACGAGGAGGAGCCGCTCAAGGTCAAACACAGGTCAGAGATGGGGCGTGACGGTCAGGACATTTCCCCACCGGTTAATCAACGTGTGACACTTTTAAATCACTCATTTAAAAGCAAAACTAAAATGCGCATATCTGCACGGGTGTTCATAATGGTACGGAGCAGAACGAGCGTTTTCAATTAATTCCTATAGATAGGAATTATGCGTTTGCTGTGTTCTGCTCGCTCCTTGCCGTGGACACACACTGTTATTAATGCCCGTTTTAGTTTCGCTTTCAAATTAGCGCCAATTCGGGGGCGGATTGCTTGAATCGTGAGTTCATTAGCCTATTATTCTTAATGAAAACAAAAAACAACAAAACAGTGCAATGACAAATTCACTTAAATAGGCGTTTTTACATTTCCAATGAATGTTTTAAGGTGTACTAAGCAAACTTTTCTGGCAAGTCCCGAAACGAACTTCGTTTTGGCCATATTTCGTTCAAAATTACAATTTTTTTTTAACAACAATGTTGTTATTTTTTTTTAAACATTTATTTTCTCTCAGTTTCAGTGATTCTAAACAGAAATGAATCCTCTTGCTGTCTATAATGATCTCTATCAGAGCTTCAGGGCTCCTGCTCATCTTTGTCTGTTGTATAGATAGTAAGTGTGTTTGTCCTGTGAACGTTTCTGAAGGCATCCGGTGAAGTCCATGAAACACTTGGATGAAGGCAGAAGATCGGACTATAGCAGCATAACCTCAGTGAGTTCAGCGCTGCACTTCTCCTGTCGTACGATTTATGGTTGTTACAAGAATAAAAAGCTCTTGATGTTTTGTTTAGGTTCTTTTATTTGGGTTTTTCATTTGTCATCACCAAGAAAAACAACGATAATAACTTTATGTAATGATAAATATAGCGATAACAATAATTATAAAAATGTGTATAACTGCTACAATAACTATAACAGTGATAAATGTAACCATAAATATAGCGATAACGATAATTATAAAAATTTGTATAACTGCAACAATAACTATAGCAATAACTCTAACAATGATAAATGTAACAATAAATATAGTGATTATGATAAATATAAAGTGTCTATAACTATAACAAAGCTTTAATAACTATAGCAATAACTCTAACAAAGATAAATGTAACAATAAATATAGCGATAACGATACCTATAAAATGTCTAACTGCAACGATAACTATAGCAATAACTCTAACAATGATAAATGTAACGATATATAGTGATAACGATAATTATAAAAATGTGTATAACTGCAACGATAACTATAATAAAAAACTATATTGATAAATATAACAATGATAAATGTAATGATAAATATAGAGATAACGAGAACTTTAAAAATGTGTATAACTAACAAAGCTATAACTATAGTGATAACTTTCACAAAACTATAATAAAAACTGTCATGATAAATAAAATGAACTGTAACTAACTATAACATAATTGCAGAAGTAGAAGGATTTTGATTGGCTGTCAGTGAAAGTGATTCCAGTGATCTTGTTTTGATATTGTTACAGTTCTGGTGAACTGATATTCTCATAGAGTTACAGCGATTGGTTGCAGTTCATGGTTACTCGTACGGCTTCGTTTCTCATCTGAAAGAGTGTGTATGACGTGTGTGTTGGTCTCCTGCAGTATTATCACTCGGTCCGGATATTCGCGGGTCAAGACCCGTCCTGTGTGTGGGTCGGCTGGGTCACTCCTGACTACCATTACTATAGCAACAACTTCAACCTCGGCAAGATCCGCACGGTGACCGTCACCCTCGGCGACGAGCGAGGCCGTGTCCACGAGAGGTGAGCGCTCGTCCTCACACAGTCAAACCAAACATTAGTCAAAAACCAGATATCATTTCTGATATTTTTTTACTAGTGTGTGCAGGACACTGTAGTTCATTTATTAAGTGAGGAGAGCAAAATAAAGTGACATATTATACCCAAAAATTCTCCATACAGTGACTACCTGTAACATTAAAACCAATTTGGGAGCAAAAATGATTGGGACACTTTGAGCTGATCATGTTTTGCTGAAGTGTTTTTTCTTTAATAACTAATGCACCTTTTTACACCACAGACTGAACAACATGAAGCATTGCTTGGTGATTGGTTGAGCTAAACTGGTATTATCTAATTAGGTAGTTAAATTTAACAGCTGACAGATATTCAACATAATTCATGTGTGAGAGTCTAACAGAAGGACGGACAAAACCAGTGAAATATCAACTGATTTAATAACTCTGAGTTCTGCTCATATTTTATTACCATTTTCTAAACTATAGCGTATAAACTGATAATGTGAGACATGTTGAAGGAGTCTGAATAAGTTTAGCTTTGACTGTATGTCGCCACGGGTCATGTGATGATGTGCTGATGTCACTGTGTCATGTGACAGCGTGAAGAGGAGTAACTGTTACATGGTTTGGGGGGGAGACGTCACGAGTGCCGCCCACTCGTCCAGCAGGAGTAACGTGGATTTAGAGATCGGATGCCTCATTGATTTGGCCACGGGTCTGTTAGCTTTCACAGTCAACGGCAAAGAGCTTGCGACCTCGTACCAGGTACCGTACCCTAACCCTAACCCTAACCCTAATCTAACCCTAACCCAGCTCAAGCATCGTCAGACTCATGACTTAAATATTAAATAAAGTAAATAAAGGTATAAAATGAGCATCTGTTGTGCAGGTGGAGCCAAGCGCAAAACTGTTTCCTGCGGTGTTTGTGCGGCCAACAAGCTCAAGTCTGTTCCAGTTTGAACTGGCCAAGATCAAGGTGCGTGGATCCTCATATTCCCATGACTTCATTCCAGCATATTAGTCATTTATGAGAGAAATGAACGGGATCTGCTCTCAAACGTTCTGCTCAAATGACGTGTTTTAGTAATTATATTCATATTTGGTCATTTTAACAGTAACTATAACAGTAATTCTAACAGTGACCATAACAGTAACTATATAACAGTAAGTATATAACAGTAACTATATATAACAGTAATTATACATAACAGTAACTATATAACAGTAACTATATATAACAGTAATTATACATAACAGTAACTATATAACAGTAACTATATAACAGTAACTATATATAACAGTAACTATAGCAGTAACTATATATAACAGTAAATATAAGAGTAACTATATATAACAGTAACTATATATAACAGTAACTATAACAGTAATTATAACAGTAACTATATAACAGTAACTATATAACAGTTATTATAACAGTAACTATATATAATAGTAAGTATATAACAGTAACTATATATAACAGTTACTATAACAGTAACTATATAACAGTAACTATATAACAGTAACTATATAACAGTAACTATATATAACAGTTACTATAACAGTAACTATATAACAGTAACTATAACAGTAATTATAACAGTAACTATATATAACAGTAAGTATATAACAGTAACTATATATAACAGTTACTATAACAGTAACTATATAATAGTAACTACAACAGTCACTATATAACAGTAACTATAACAGTAATTATAACAGTAAATACAGCAAGACCTATATAACAGTAACTATATAACAGTAACTATATAACAGTAACTATACATAACAGTAACTATAACAGCAACTGTATAACAGTCACTATATAACAGTAACTATAACAGTAATTATAACAGTAAATACAGCAAGACCTATATAACAGTAACTATATAACAGTAACTATACATAACAGTAACTATAACAGTAACTGTATAACAGTAACTATATATAACAGTAACTATAACAGTAACTGTATAACAGTAACTATACACAACAGTAACTATAACAGTAACTGTATAACAGTAACTATATAACAGTAACTATATAACAGTAACTATACATAACAGTAACTATAACAGTAACTGTATAACAGTAACTATATATAACAGTAACTATAACAGTAACTGTATAACAGTAACTATAACAGTAACTATAACAGTAACTATACACAACAGTAACTATAACAGTAACTATACACAGTAACTATATATAACAGTAACTATAACAGTAACTATATATAACAGTAACTATAACAGTAACTATATATAACAGTAACTATATATAACAGTAAATATAACAGTAACTATATATAACAGTAACTGTAACAGTAATTATAAGAGTAACTATACACAGTAACTATATAACAGTAACTATATATAACAGTAACTATATCAGTAATTATAAGAGTAACTATACACAGTAACTATATAACAGTAACTATAACAGTAACTATATCAGTAATTATAACAGTACCTATATCAGTAATTATAACAGTACCTATAACAGTAATTATAACAGTAACTATAACAGTAATTATAACAGTAACTATAACAGTAATTATAACAGTAACTATAATAGTAATTATAACATTAACTATAACAGTAACTACAGTATATATAACAGTAACTATATAACAATAACTATAACAGTAACTATAACTATAATGGTAACAGTAATGTTTACTATAGCAAAACTCTAATAATAACTGTAATGTGAGTTTGTATGACTTGTCTCCTCCAGAACGCAATGCCCATCTCATCCGCCATTTTTAAGAGTGAACACAAGAACCCGGTTCCTCAGTGTCCGCCGCGACTGGACGTCCAGACGATAAACTCAGTTCTGTGGAGCCGAATGCCCAACACCTTCCTGAAGGTGGAGACGACTCGAGTCAGCGAGAGGCACGGGTGGATGGTGCAGTGTGTGGAACCCCTGCAGATGCTGGCCGTACACATCCCAGAGGAGAACAGGTACACACACACACACACACACACACACACACACACACACACTCGAGTCAGCGAGAGGCACTGGTGGATGGTGCAGTGTGTGGAACCCCTGCAGATGCTGGCCGTACACATCCCAGAGGAGAACAGGTACACACACACACACACACACACACACGCACACACACACACACACACACACTCGAGTCAGCGAGAGGCACGGGTGGATGGTGCAGTGTGTGGAACTCCTGCAGATGCTGGCCGTACACATCCCAGAGGAGAACAGGTACACACACACACACACACACACACACACACACACACACACACACACACACACACACACACACACACACTCGAGTGTGGAACCCCTGCAGATGCTGGCCGTACACATTCCAGAGGAGAACCGGTGCGCACACACACACACACACACACACACACACACACACGAGTCAGCGAGAGGCCACGGGTGGATGTTGCAGTGTGTGGAACCCCTGCAGATGCTGGCCGTACACATCCCAGAGGAGAACCGGCACACACACACACACACACACACACACTCGAGTCAGCGAGAGGCCACGGGTGGATGTTGCAGTGTGTGGAACCCCTGCAGATGCTGCCGTACACATCCCAGAGAACCGGTACACACACACACACACACACACACACGAGTCAGCGAGAGGCCACGGGTGGATGTTGCAGTGTGTGGAACCCCTGCAGATGCTGGCCGTACACATCCCAGAGGAGAACCGGCACACACACACACACACACACACTCGAGTCAGCGAGAGGCACTGGTGGATGTTGCAGTGTGTGGAACCCCTGCAGATGCTGCTGTACACATTCCAGAGGAGAACCGGTGCACACACACACACACACACACACACACACACACAAGTCAGCGAGAGGCCACGGGTGGATGTTGCAGTGTGTGGAACCCCTGCAGATGCTGGCCGTACACATCCCAGAGGAGAACCGGCACACACACACACACACACACACTCGAGTCAGCGAGAGGCACTGGTGGATGTTGCAGTGTGTGGAACCCCTGCAGATGCTGCTGTACACATCCCAGAGGAGAACAGGTACACACACACACACACACACACACACACACACACACACACACACACACACGAGTCAGCGAGAGGCCATGGGTGGATGTTGCAGTGTGTGGAACCCCTGCAGATGCTGCCGTACAAATCCCTGAGGAGAACCGGTACACACACACACACACTTGAGTCAGCGAGAGGCACGGGTGGATGGTGCAGTGTGTGGAACCCCTGCAGATGCTGCCGTACACATCCCAGAGAACCGGTACACACACACACACACACACACACACACACACACACACACTCACTCTCACTCATGTATTGCAGGTGTGTGGACATCATGGAGCTGTCAGAGCAGGAGGATCTGCGTATGTTCCACTATCACACACTCCAGCTGTACTGCGCACTCTGCGCTCACGGTAACACACGTGTGTCTCACGCGCTCTGCAGCCACCTCGACCAATCACAGCTGCTCTACACCATCGACAGCCAATACCTGTCGGGCGTGCTGCGCGAGGGCTTCTACAGCGTCCTCATTAGCATTCACCTGGAGACGGCCCGAGCCGCGCGTCTCATGATGAGCCGCGAGTTCATCGTCCCCGTCACGCCCGAGACGCGCGGGATTCGACTGTTTCCCGACGCCTCCAAACGCCACCAGCCGCCGGGCGTCGGGCGCAGCGCCTCCCTCAAGCCCCGGCTCAACTTAACCCCACCCTGCTTCATCAGCGCCCGCCGTGAGCAGCACCTGCACAGCCCTGAGATCCCGCTCGATGTGCTCAAGGTACACACCCCTTTCAGATAGTAAACTTGGTACACTGTAACTTTAATTATAAGAGTAACTATAACGGTAACAATAATTATAACAGTAACTATAACAGTAATCATAACAGTAACTATTACAGTAACATAACATAACTGTAATTATAATAGTAACTATACCAGTAACTATAACAGTAACAGTAATTATAACAGTAACTATAACAGTAATCATAACTAATTATAATAGTAACTATAACAGTAACTATAACAATAACAGTAATTATAACAGTAACTATAACAATAACACTAATTATAACAGTAACTACAACAGTAATCATAACAGTAACTATTACAGTAATCATAACAGTAACTACAGTAATCATAACAGTAACTATTACAGTAATCATAACAGTAACTATTACAGTAACATAACATAACTGTAATTATAATAGTAACTATAACAGTAACAGTAATTATAACAGTAACTATAACAGTAATCATAACTAATTATAATAGTAATTATAACAGTAACTGTAACATTAACAGTAATTATAACAGTAACTATAACACTAACAGTTATTTTAACAGTAACTATTACAATAACAGTAATTATAACAGTAACTAGACCAAATACAGAAAGTATAGCAGTAACAGCTATTATAACAGTAACTATAACAGTAACTATAAAAAGTAATTGTAATTATAACAGTAACTATAAAAGTAATTATAACAGTAACTATAAAAAGTAACAGTAATTATAACAGTAACTATAACAGTAACATTAATTATAACAGTAACTATAACAGTAATCATAACAGAAATTAGCAATTACATTTGTAATCGTAGCGATTATTTGTACAGCCCCGAGATCCCGCTCGACGTGCTGAAGGTACAAAAACAGTGGCAGGTTTGCCATTAAAATATAAAAATCACACAATAAAAACAAAACACAAAAATAAAACTGCAAAAATACACAAAATAAAACAAAACAACAAAACTTTTTTTTGTTTATTTTCTCTGTACAGCGCTTTGGTCCACTTGGGTTGTTGTGAAGTGCTTTATGAATGCGGTGTGCTCTGCTGTTCAGGAGAAGGCGATCCTCATGCTGACGGAGGCGGTTCAGGGAGGAGGAGATCACATCCGGGATCCGGTGGGCGGCAGCGTGGAGTACCAGTTCGTTCCCATCCTTCGTCTCATCGGGACACTGCTCACCATGGGTGTCCTGAGCAGCCGAGACGTGCACAAGATCCTGATGCTCATCGAGCCCGACGTGTTCGGGGAGCGTCAGGAGGACGGGATGAAGGAGGGATTAACCGGAGCCGAGGAGAAGGCGGTCGAGGCCGGAGAAGAAGAGGCTCGAGATGGGAAAACACTCGTGAAGGGACTGTTGGAGAAGAAGCTTCCCGAGTCTGTCAAACGACAGGTGAGACCTTCAGACTTCAAACCTAAACTTATTCAGACTCCAGCATTTCTCACATTATCAGTTTATTCACTATAGTTTAGAAAATGATAATAAAATATGAGCAGAACTCAGAGTTATTAACTCAGTTGATATTTCACTGGTTTTGTCCGTCCTTCTGTTAGACTCTCACATGAATTAAGTTGAATATCTGTCAGCTGTTAAATTTAACTACACAATTAGATAATACCAGTTTAGCTCAACCAATCACCAAGCAATGCTTCATGTTGTTCAGTCTGTGGTGTAAAAAGGTGCATTAGTTATTAAAGAAAAAACACTTCAGCAAAACATGATCAGCTCAAAGTGTCCCAATCATTTTTTGGCCCCAAATTTGTATAAATGTTACTGGTAGTCACTGTATGAAGAATTTTTTGGTTTAATATGCAAAGTTTATTTTATTTTGCTCTCCTCACTTACATAAATGAACTATAGTGTCGTGTACCCACTAGTAAAGAAATTAGGACTGTGAATTGATTAATCGCATCCAAAATAAAAGTTTGTGTTTACATAGTATATGTGTGTGTACTGTGTATAATTATTTTGTATATATAAATACACACACATACATGTATATATTTAAGAAAAATGTGTTATTTATATGTATTTTTTTTTAATATGCATACGAAAAATACAAATTTATTTATTTATTTATTTTTTTTAATATTCCTACATGGACACAATTTATATTTTTAGTTTTGCTATTTATAATTTTTTTATTCACTATTTATGCTACCGTTCAAAAGTTTGGAGGTAGAAAAAATAAAGTAAGTAATGAATACTTTTATTTATCAAGGATGCATTAAATTGATCAAAAGTGACCACCCAATCAGAAGCTTGGAAAGCCCACATAACGGCCAATCACAAAATTGGTGCGATATTCAATTAATCTCCAGACATCTTATTTTCTGTTTTCTTCTTAACCCGCTCTTTTTTTTCCTCCGAGACAGACTTAACCATATTCACTACCTTTGAGGTAAACGGACGTGCTGAATTGACCGTTCGCAAAGACCCGCCCCCTTTAGTTACTGTTGCTATGTCCGACAAGCCACGCCTCTCTCACGCCTCATCATGTTCTCACGCAGTGAAAAATACATCGCGGAGCAGAGACACTGACACAGGACACACCAGCTTACTTTAGATATCAAACAGAGTCCCAACTTTCAAATGTGGTCATTTTTTAAAAGAAATTTAAACAATAAATACTGTATAAATACAATAATGGCTCTTGGATGAGTTTGTAACAGAATTCTCTAAAATGAGTAGAAAGCTAATGCTGTAAATATTATAGTGATATAAGTAGATCTTTTTCAAGACCTGCCCTGTTTTCCTCAAATCTAAAGTTACTAAACTGATACAAGATCTGTTGTGGGGTAAAATAAAATAAAAAAAATTCTAAATATACATAAGAATGTACACAAAACCAAATGTAAAAAATAACAATGGCCAAAAATCTGTAATGTTATACTATGTTAACAGACTTGGAAATAATTCTTAAGAAAACCATTAACATTTTTGGTTTGTAACAGTTTTCTAAAATGAGTAAAAAGCTGATGTTGTAAATGGTAAAGTGATGAAAATAGTAATTAAAAAAAAGACTTGCCCCTTTTTATCAAATCTAAAGTTACTTAATTCATACAAGATCTGTTAAGGGGTAAAAAAAATATATACAGTATATATATATTACAAATGCAAAAAGAGAGAATGTAAAAATAAACATGTTAAACATTTATTTATATATATATAAAGTTAATAAATAGTTGCAAAATGTATACAAAAAATATAAAAACACAAACAAACACAACAATAACAAACAAATATCCCTAACAATTGCCTTAAATTTATGATATTAAAACTATATCAAGTAATTTACCCCCCCTCCCCAGGTTTCCAGTATAAGGTTTGGCTAGTGGTGTATATAGTCACTGTGATAAAAGCGTCTGCTCAATGTGAGTGTTGTGTAAGTGTATTGTCTCTTGTGTGGTTGTGTGTGTGCAGATGTGTGAGCTGCTCCACTACTTCTGTGACTGTGAGCTGAGGCATCGCATCGAAGCCATCGTGTCTTTCTCCGACAGCTTCGTCTCAAAGCTGCAGTTCAACCAGAAGTTTCGCTATAATGAGCTGATGCTAGCGCTCAACATGTCGGCCGCCGTCACCGCGAAGAAGACCAAAGAGTTTCGCTCTCCGCCGCAGGAACAGGTGCTCACAACTGTTCAATCCACATTCAGCGCTTTTCACAATACACATCGTTTCTAAGCAGCTTTACAGAACATGTGTCTACATTACAGTTTACAGTGATCTGTTATCAGAGGAAACGGTCTACGTTATGCATTACAGAAATGGACATATGCAAATCACAGTTAGCTAACAAAGTATTAATTTAAACAATGTAATAATTTCTTGCTACGTTATGCATTACAGAAATGGACATATGCAAATCACAGTTAGCTAACAAAGTATTAATTTAAACAATGTAATAATTTCTTGCAAAAACGATGAGCTCATTGAAGTAATGAATATTTGTTTGTTAACAGATGATCGGAACTGGAGCTGACAAACTCTCGTTACTCCGGATGGGCATGCTGAGATAAAACACCGATGCAAAATAGAAAATAATTAGCGTCGCTGTTAGGCTGCACGATTAACCACAATTTACATGTAATCGCACTTAAATCGAGTTGGCTTATCACGATTATGAAATGGCAATTTCATAATCTTGTGCAGCTCGTCAGTGATTATTAGTAATGAGCAGCTCGTCAGTGATTATTAGTAATGTGTAGCTCGTCAGTGATTATTAGTAATGTGCAGCTTGTCAGTGATTATTAGTAATGTGCAGCTCGTCAATAATTATTAGTAATGTGCAGCTCGTCAGTGATTATTAGTAATGTGCAGCTCGTCAGTGATTATTAGTAATGAGCAGCTCGTCAGTGATTATTAGTTATGAGCAGCTCGTCAGTGATTATTAGTAATGAGCAGCTCGTCAGTGATTATTAGTAATGTGCAGCTCGTCAGTGATTATTAGTAATGTGCAGCTCGTCAGTGATTATTAGTAATGTGCAGCTCGTCAGTGATTATTAGTAATGTGCAGCTCGTCAGTGATTATTAGTAATGTGCAGCTCGTCAGTGATTATTAGTAATGTGCAGCTCGTCAGTGATTATTAGTTATGAGCAGCTCTTCAGTGATTATTAGTAATGTGCAGCTCGTCAGTGATTATTAGTAATGAGCAGCTCGTCAGTGATTATTAGTAATGTGCAGCTCGTCAGTGATTATTAGTTATGAGCAGCGCGTCAGTGATTATTAGTAATGTGCAGCTCGTCAGTGATTATTAGTAATGAGCAGCTCGTCAGTGATTATTAGTAATGTGCAGCTCGTCAGTGATTATTAGTTATGAGCAGCTCTTCAGTGATTATTAGTAATGTGCAGCTCGTCAGTGATTATTAGTAATGTGCAGCTCGTCAGTGATTATTAGTAATGTGCAGCTCGTCAGTGATTATTAGTAATGAGCAGCTCGTCAGTGATTATTAGTAATGTGTAGCTCGTCAGTGATTATTAGTAATGTGCAGCTCGTCAGTGATTATTAGTAATGAGCAGCTCGTCAGTGATTATTAGTAATGTGCAGCTCGTCAGTGATTATTAGTAATGTGCAGCTCGTCAGTGATTATTAGTAATGAGCAGCTCGTCAGTGATTATTAGTTATGAGCAGCTCGTCAGTGATTATTAGTAATGAGCAGCTCGTCAGTGATTATTAGTAATGAGCAGCTCGTCAGTGATTATTAGTAATGTGCAGCTCGTCAGTGATTATTAGTAATGTGCAGCTCGTCAGTGATTATTAGTAATGTGCAGCTCGTCAGTGATTATTAGTAATGAGCAGCTCGTCAGTGATTATTAGTAATGTGCAGCTCGTCAGTGATTATTAGTAATGTGCAGCTCGTCAGTGATTATTAGTAATGAGCAGCTCGTCAGTGATTATTAGTAATGTGTAGCTCGTCAGTGATTATTAGTAATGTGCAGCTCGTCAGTGATTATTAGTAATGTGTAGCTCGTCAGTGATTATTAGTAATGAGCAGCTCGTCAGTGATTATTAGTAATGTGTAGCTCGTCAGTGATTATTAGTAATGTGCAGCTCGTCAGTGATTATTAGTAATGAGCAGCTCGTCAGTGATTATTAGTAATGTGCAGCTCGTCAGTGATTATTAGTAATGAGCAGCTCGTCAGTGATTATTAGTAATGAGCAGCTCGTCAGTGATTATTAGTAATGTGCAGCTCGTCAGTGATTATTAGTAATGAGCAGCTCGTCAGTGATTATTAGTAATGTGTAGCTCGTCAGTGATTATTAGTAATGTGCAGCTCGTCAGTGATTATTAGTAATGAGCAGCTCGTCAGTGATTATTAGTAATGTGCAGCTCGTCAGTGATTATTAGTAATGTGCAGCTCGTCAGTGATTATTAGTAATGAGCAGCTCGTCAGTGATTATTAGTTATGAGCAGCTCGTCAGTGATTATTAGTAATGAGCAGCTCGTCAGTGATTATTAGTAATGTGCAGCTCGTCAGTGATTATTAGTAATGTGCAGCTCGTCAGTGATTATTAGTAATGAGCAGCTCGTCAGTGATTATTAGTAATGTGCAGCTCGTCAGTGATTATTAGTAATGAGCAGCTCGTCAGTGATTATTAGTAATGAGCAGCTCGTCAGTGATTATTAGTAATGTGCAGCTCGTCAGTGATTATTAGTAATGTGCAGCTCGTCAGTGATTATTAGTAATGAGCAGCTCGTCAGTGATTATTAGTAATGAGCAGCTCGTCAGTGATTATTAGTAATGAGCAGCTCGTCAGTGATTATTAGTAATGAGCAGCTCGTCAGTGATTATTAGTAATGTGTAGCTCGTCAGTGATTATTAGTAATGTGCAGCTCGTCAGTGATTATTAGTAATGTGCAGCTCGTCAGTGATTATTAGTAATGTGCAGCTCGTCAGTGATTATTAGTTATGAGCAGCTCGTCAGTGATTATTAGTAATGTGCAGCTCATCAGTGATTATTAGTAATGTGCAGCTCGTCAGTGATTATTAGTAATGTGCAGCTCGTCAGTGATTATTAGTTATGAGCAGCTCGTCAGTGATTATTAGTTATGAGCAGCTCGTCAGTGATTATTAGTAATGAGCAGCTCGTCAGTGATTATTAGTAATGAGCAGCTCGTCAGTGATTATTAGTTATGAGCAGCACGTCAGTGATTATTAGTAATGAGCAGCTCGTCAGTGATTATTAGTAATGTGCAGCTCGTCAGTGATTATTAGTAATGTGCAGCTCGTCAGTGATTATTAGTAATGTGCAGCTCGTCAGTGATTATTAGTAATGTGCAGCTCGTCAGTGATTATTAGTAATGTGCAGCTCGTCAGTGATTATTAGTAATGAGCAGCTCGTCAGTGATTATTAGTAATGAGCAGCTCGTCAGTGATTATTAGTTATGAGCAGCTTGTCAGTGATTATTAGTAATGAGCAGCTCGTCAGTGATTATTAGTTATGTGCAGCTCGTCAGTGATTATTAGTAATGTGGAGCTCGTCAGTGATTATTAGTTATGAGCAGCTCGTCAGTGATTATTAGTAATGAGCAGCTCGTCAGTGATTATTAGTAATGAGCAGCTCGTCAGTGATTATTAGTAATGTGTAGCTCGTCAGTGATTATTAGTTATGAGCAGCTCGTCAGTGATTATTAGTAATGTGCAGCTTGTCAGTGATTATTAGTAATGAGCAGCTCGTCAGTGATTATTAGTAATGAGCAGCTCGTCAGTGATTATTAGTTATGAGCAGCTCGTCAGTGATTATTAGTAATGAGCAGCTCGTCAGTGATTATTAGTAATGAGCAGCTCGTCAGTGATTATTAGTAATGTGCAGCTCGTCAGTGATTATTAGTAATGTGCAGCTCGTCAGTGATTATTAGTAATGTGCAGCTCGTCAGTGATTATTAGTAATGTGCAGCTCGTCAGTGATTATTAGTAATGTGCAGCTCGTCAGTGATTATTAGTAATGAGCAGCTCGTCAGTGATTATTAGTAATGTGCAGCTCGTCAGTGATTATTAGTTATGAGCAGCTCGTCAGTGATTATTAGTAATGTGTAGCTCGTCAGTGATTATTAGTAATGTGCAGCTCGTCAGTGATTATTAGTAATGTGCAGCTCGTCAGTGATTATTAGTAATGTGCAGCTCGTCAGTGATTATTAGTAATGTGCAGCTCGTCAGTGATTATTAGTAATGTGCAGCTCGTCAGTGATTATTAGTAATGTGCAGCTCGTCAGTGATTATTAGTAATGTGCAGCTCGTCAGTGATTATTAGTTATGAGCAGCTCGTCAGTGATTATTAGTAATGTGCAGCTCGTCAGTGATTATTAGTAATGTGCAGCTCGTCAGTGATTATTAGTAATGTGCAGCTCGTCAGTGATTATTAGTAATGTGCAGCTCGTCAGTGATTATTAGTTATGAGCAGCTCGTCAGTGATTATTAGTAATGTGCAGCTCGTCAGTGATTATTAGTAATGTGCAGCTCGTCAGTGATTATTAGTAATGAGCAGCTCGTCAGTGATTATTAGTAATGTGCAGCTCGTCAGTGATTATTAGTAATGAGCAGCTCGTCAGTGAAGCACGGCTCAGTAAACGCGGCTCCCTCTGAAAGCACTGAGTTTGAGTCGCTTATAACGTGCATTTGAAAAAGCAACACGCGTCAAACATCTTTCCAGACATGAGATGCATTTATGAACCTCTTGTCCAACAAACGACGATATTTAATAACACGCTTTTCCTCCAGACTCACTTCATCAGGACAGCTGAGCTCCTCCTGTGAGATGATGAGCTTCTGACACAGAATACTGCAGTCTGTGTTTATTACTCATGTTTCATCAAAGCGTTTCAATCTTCTGCTTATTCAGATACAGAGATAGGGATTTCGTACTTCTGAGGGGTGTGTGTGTGTGTGTGTGTGTGTGTGTGTGTGTGAGACGCCCTCTGGTGTTCAGATGGAGCATTTACTGACGATCATCCGCTTCACTGACAAACTGCATAAAATAATCACAGTCTTTGCCAAATCGCGATTAATCGTGCAGCGCTAACAGCTGTTAAACATTCAGCGGGAATAATTATGTGCATTTATCTGAAAACAAAGTCACTCTTTTACTCGTTCAGGTCTTCACTTTTTTTTTAATTTATTTTATTAGGGACCATGTACAATTTCAAACATAAATGTTACAATTTGATGCATTGTGCCAGAATCAGCCTCAGGCTAATCTACATCTCTAGTCCCCTGGCAGAGTACAATAAATAAAATAATTTTTATTTTTTAAAAACATACAATTAACACTCCCCCCACACATACACAAAAACACCATCACCACATCAGTGTCAGTGGGTACAGACTTGAGTGGCAATCAGAAAGGATTTCAGTAGTGATATAAAACTCTTAATGGAATTGCAGCTCTTTATATCACCAGTTATTACAGTTATGTAGCAGTGGAAAAGCAGATTGTCTAAAGATTGAACGGCAAAAAGGTGTTACAGTCAAAAATAGAAGCTATTCTGGTAGATTTTACAGAAATTGCGGTGCGAACACAAAGCTGTAAACATGCAGGGGCTCTTCAATGGTCTCGATAAACCCCTGTTTCTTTCAGATTAACATGCTGTTGAACTTCAACATGGGTGAAGACTGTCCCTGTCCCGAGGACATTCAGGAGGAGCTGTACGACTTCCACGGAGAGCTGCGACTGCACTGCGGTCAGTTCCTCCGCACAGCTAGTTATTATTATACACATATAATCATATGCAGAGTTGTGCTTGGAGTCCCAAAATCCCAATTTTTGCATCATTTTTGTCCAGCCTGTCAAACAAAGAAATCATGAACACATGCAAAAAAGAGAGACAACAATGAAATATTAATAACTGATTATGTTATTATGTTATTAAACCTATCAGCTTTTTGTTTCTCTGCAATATTTTTGTATAGTAAAATTAAAAACTTCCCTCATTTAAAAAATTAAATATTTCCCTCATATTTTGATGGTTTAACTGAACTTCTAGTGTTAAAATAAAAATAATTACATTAGATGTTTTAGAAGCTGAATGTTCGGTGACACTTTACATTTGTAAAATGTACAATACTTATTAATCTTAGTCCATGTTAATTTCAACATTTTACTAATGCATTATTAAAATCAAAAGTTGCATTTTTAAATATTATTATTTAATGGATCTGAGCAGACATTAATTCATTCTGAACATTTGTATTTTTATTAGCTAACGTTAACGGATTAATAAACACTGAAACAAATGTATTGCTCATTGTTAGTTTACACATTATCTAATTATTGTAAAGTTGTACTGAATGTTCTTCTTTTACTGACATTTACAGCTCTAGAAATCACAATCTTAACATGAGGCTTCTTCATATATCAATGTTTTTCAACACCATTTGAGTCCAGTTCAAAAACAGTTGTTTATGGGGCGAATTAAAATGAGAAATATCTTGATTTTTTGTTGTTTCAGCTTATACTTAATGCTTTTTTAGTCTTATTTTAAAGCAGTGTAAGTCATGTTGAATCCCTGTTGTGGAATCTGGATTAGTTCATGCATCCAACGACCTTTTTTATGCAAATTTTGAGATGCACATCAATTCTAATAATGCGTTAATCGCAAATGTTTTATGCCATATTGCAATTTTGTGCATAAGTTAAGTGCTCAGCTTGTGACAGAAACACAGTGATGCTGAACTTCACTGACGGTGCGACTGGAGAGGACGTTGGTGTTCGCTGAATCTCTCCGATTTTAAATAATTAATGAGCTCTGCTTTGGGGAGCTTCAGACGAGACAGTGATGTCACTGTGGGTAAAGTGTGTCGGTCAGGAGAATGACTGTGTCTCTGCAGGGATCCCAGTGGAAGAGGACGAGGAGCATCAGGACACGTCTATTAAAGGTCGTCTACTCGCCCTGATCTATAAGATCAAAGGTCAACCGCAGAAATCTGAAGCTGAACCCACAGAGAAAGAACAGACTGCTCCCTGTAAGCAAAACTGAGACCTCTGGGTCACCGCACCAACTTCCTGTTTTAGAGGATCGTTATTGTAGCAGTTATGCAGTTCACATTCTATTTATATATTTTTTATTTTATTTTATTTTGACCTGGACATGTTTTAGTAAGATTCATTTAAACAGTTCAAGGTTTTAGCCATGAGAGTTGCTCTTCTACTGTATGTTGATTTTCCCCTTATAGTAAACATTCATCACATTTTTACACACACACACACACACACACACACACACACACACACACACACACACACACACACACACACACACACACACACACACACACACACACATACAGGTTCAATCACATTTGGTGTGTGTCTCCTGAGCTCAGTGTTTTGTGACGTCTCGGCGGGATCGTTCATCAGCGCTGCCTCTGATTGGCTGGTCTATAAAACACTTTTTTTCTTCTGACATGTTTTTTCCCCATCAGTCACTTTCCTTTAAGGCCCATGACAGTCTTTCTGCCGCTGTCTGAGAAAGAGCTCGCGCACGCTGGCCTCAGTCTGACAGTCTGGAGGAGTTTCAGCTCAGCTCTTCCAGATTCCTCTGCGCACATTAAACCACACTGAGACGAATTTATTTTATTTTATTTTATTTTATTTTATTTTATTTATTTTATTTATTTTATTTATTTTATTTATTTTATTTATTTTATTTATTTTATTTTATTTTATTTTATGTTGTTATGTTATGTTATTTTTTGTTTTATTTTATTTTATTTATTTTACTTTTTTATTTTGTTTGAATTAAATTTTATTAAATATAATTACATTTCATTTGATTCAATTTTATTTAAATTTAATTCATTTTTTATTTTTATTTTATTCAATTTTAATTTAATTTTAATTAATATTTTTTTATATTTTCATTTTCATTTATTTTATTTTGAAATATGAGCCGGATAGCACAGAGTATTTTGTTATGTTGTGTAATGTGCTATGTTTTATTTACTATACTTTACTTTATTAATTTAAAAAATATGTTTTATTTAATTTATTTGATTTTTATTTATTTTTATTAATTAATTAATTACATTTTAATTAATATTAATTAATTAACTTATAAAATTTTATTTTAAATATGAGTCGGATATGTGGTAATGACATGCACTCAAACAGTTAAGGGTTTATCCTAGAAAGCTGCTCGTGTCAAAATGCTTGTTCAAAACATGGATTTTAAACATTCATGAGCTCATACGCATGACTTCAGGCAGCGCTTTTCACAATACACATCGTTTCAAAGCAGCTTTACAGAATATGCATGAGTCCACATTACAGTTTACAGTGATCTGTTATTAGAGGAAACTGTCTAAGTTATGTATTTCAGAAATGTATACAAAATCACAGTTAGCTAAAGTAATTTAAAGAGTTAGTTCACCCAAAAATGTAAATTCTGTCAGTATTTACTCTCCCTCATGTTGTTCAACCCCGTAAGACCTTCGTTCATCTTCGAAACACAAATTAAGATATTTGTGATTAAATCTGAGAGCTGGATCACTCCTCCATAGGCTTCTTGAGGGATTGAAACTTGTTCCCTGAAAAGTTATTAAAGACATCGTTAAAATAGTCCAAGTGACTACAGTGGCTCAATCTTAAGTTTATCAAGCGACGAGAATACTTTTTGTGCGCAAAAACAAACAAAAATAACGACTTTATTTCAACTATTCATGTGCTTCTCTGTGGGCCTCGAGTGAGTTAGCGTAGTGTGATTGCGTAGAGCTACGTCACACGAAGGCTCACTATTGGCCGACGCTGGTCATGTGTGTGATGCGTGTGACGTACAACACAGAAGCGCTGCGCTGTTACACTACGGGATTCGGAAAAAGTTTAATCTATCAACTTTAATCTATCTCTCAACATACGTCACTTACTCCGTTGCTCTGATTGGTTGTAGGTCTATCCAATTGAGTGCAGAGGCCTTTTATTTCCTGGTTCGGTTGACACATGCCCCTTAATCACAGCCCAATGGAGCAGTTTCAGACTCACATTCTGACTAGAATCTGAGTATGACGACCTCAGGCTAACAGTTCACCTCAGATCTTCAAAAAAAAAAGAAGTAAACAAGAACGTTAAAACTATCAACTCATTGTTAACAGACACAAGTGTGTTTTATGACGATGATTGTTTCAGTAAGTGATTTGAACCAATTAGCTACTTTATGTGGGAATCATTGGAACAAAACACATTTAAAGATTGACACAACACTTTAAATAAGAATAACCAACTTCTTTAGTTTCTCATTTGCTTTGGTCAAACTTGACCTTATAACTTAAAAAATGAAACTAAAATATCTGTGCATGGAACTGTGTCGCGTGGGACACGTGTGCCGGCTTTAGCGAGCACTTTAAACTTGACATATATTTAAAATGGCCTATATCTTTGTTTTTTTCGCTTATTTATATTCGCGTGGACATGCTCATATGTTGGTGTTTTGATATATTTTTAAAAATAGCCTATGCTATAAAAGGTTATTAATATGGTAGGATAGTTATTTTAGGCTGTTTAAGTTCAACAACACCATAGCAACCAGCCAGAACACCCTAGCAACCGCTCAGCAACACCTTGGCAACCACCGAGAATACCCTAGCAACACCATAGCAACCACCCAGAACACCATAGCAACCGCCTAGCAACCACCCAGAATACCCTAGCAACGCCCTAGCAACCACCTGAACATCATGAATAAGCCATATCTCAACAGCAGAACATCGTGCATACATGTTTTTTGGCTTGTATGCAATCATGTATCACACTCTAGCAACCGAGTTGCGAGTTTTGCTATTATCCCTGTAAAGCTGGTTTGAAACAGTCCATATTGTTAAAAGCGATGTATAAATGAAGGAGACTTGACTTGACAGTGTGTGGCACCCACTTTGGGAACTGCTGGTATAAACGCTTCTCACGGTCCTCTGGTGTGTGTTCTCTTCTTGTGTGGTGTGTGTGTGTGTGTGAAGCGAACCTGAAGGAGCTGATTTCTCAGACGATGGTGAGCTGGGCTCAGGAGACACACATCCAGGACCCGGAGCTGGTGCGCGTGATGTTCAGTCTGCTGAGACGCCAGTACGACAGCATCGGGGAGCTTCTCAGAGCCATGAGGAAGACCTACAGCATCAGCGCCGCCTCGGTCCACGACACCATAAACCTGCTGGCGTCGCTGGGTCAGATCCGCTCGCTGCTCAGCGTACGCATGGGGAAAGAGGAGGAGCAGCTGATGATCCACGGCCTCGGGTGAGGGTGCGCTCCAACCATTACATTTATGCATTTGGTCAAATGTGTCTTTCACCACCAACACCTCCTGCTTTGAAGAATTTGCTCAAGGATATTAATATCAAGTTCTAGATAATCTATTAATGGGTTATGTTTGCCGTTTGCCGCTTTTAACACCAGCCAACCACACTCCTTCAATGCATCTACATTCTTTCCTGCAATATAGTATATATATAAAAAAGTTGGTTTGAAAAAGCCTAGCCAGAAAGTTTGAAGGCAATACAGTCCATCAGAGAGATAGATAGATAAATAGATTAGTTAATAATCATAAAATTAAAATTAAAAGAAAATTAAATCATTAAAAAAATAAAAGAAAGAAAGATTAGTTAAAAAGAAAAGAAAAGAAAGAAAAAAGATTAGGATGAAAGAAAGAAAGAAAAAAGAAAAAGATTAGGTAGAAAGAATGAAAGAAAGAAAAAGAAAGATTAGTTAAAAAGAAAGAAAGATTAGTTATAAAGGAAGAAAAAATAAAGATTAGTTATAAAGGAAGAAAAAAAATGAAAAAAATATTAGTTAGAAAGAAAAAAGAAAAGAAAGATTAGTTAGAAAGAAAGATTAGTTAGAAAGAAAGAAAAAAGAAAGATTAGTTAGAAAGAAAGATTAGTTAGAAAGAAAGAAAAAAGAAATATTAGTTAGAAAGAAAAAAATAATGAAAAAAATATTACTTATAAAGAAAAAAGAAAGAAAGATTAGTTATAAAGAAAGAAAGAATAGTTAGAAAGAAAGAAAAAAGAAAGATTAGTTATAAAGAAAAAAGAAACAAAGATTAGTTAGAAAGAAAGAAAAAAGAAAGAAAGAAAGATTAGTTAGAAAGAAAGAAAAAAGAATGAAATAAATATTAGTTAGAAAGAAAGAAGAAAGAAAGAGAAGTTAGTAAGTATATAGTATAATCAGTATATTATAGCCCTTATGCGGCAGAGAAACGAGCGCAGCATCTTTAGATTATTGTCGTTGAACTTCCGTTTTTGCGATCGCTCTGTATATTTCTATGGCATTGCTGTCCAGGAGTAATTAGCTTTTGAAGTGGATTTACTTAATGTAAAGTTAACGAAAGTTATCATGAGGATTGTAATGTTTAAAGCAGATGTCTTAACAAATGTCAGTAGACCGGAAGGATTTTAAAACGATCCGTTCATTCATAAATACGCAGGATCGCTGTGAAAATACAAACCCGAAGACAAAAGACAACGAGCGCAGCGCTGAAAAGGGGCGGGGCTACATAAGGTCTATATACAGTATATTATATACAGTATATTATTATATCAGTAGTTTCCGGTTTCATTGCTCTTTCATTTCGTTTGCTGTTTCTCATATGCAATAGAAAAGGCAGCTCTCCGGTGGCACCAGTGCAAACTCTAACAAAATGTAGTTGCACCGCCAAGAACAAAGGCCTCAAAATGCAACCATTAGGTCGCAGTCTGGAACCATGTGACGTAATAAGTGGGTCTTCACAGATCTTCTTCGGTTCAGTTCTTCTGTTCAGTCTGTCGAGGTCACACGCGAGGAAAAACATGAACACACTGGAGAGACGCTTTATAGTAGAAACTGAAATAATTCTAATTGAAATCTATTGTATACAGTGGCGGCTCCTGCAAAATCTCTCAGGGGGGGCAAATGTTTCAATCAACTTTATCGCATGCAGACTTTTTAATAGATTTAACTTTAGGGTTTGAGATGTGCAGGAATCAACTTAAAACAGGTTTTCTTTCGTTTCCTGAAAAGTAACAGTTTTGGACATACAAGACTTCCATCCGACAGCGATGATTTATGTGTGTGTGTGTGTGTGTGTGTGTGTTAATTAACATTTTACCAAAATTCAAGCTCAAATGGAGTTTGACACGGGTAAATGCATTTTCAATCCACTCAGATAGTTTATTTTATTAAAGATTCCAGTAGGTGGCGACAAATAATATTGTTGACTGAATCGTTGACGTGTAGGATAAAGATTGTGTTGGTGTATGTACAAATTTCAAAGTACAATGCTAGGAGTAAAAAAGACTGCTACCATCGCTGTGAGGCAAGTATCCTATACGCTGAGTCTTGGTTTATATGTGACGCGCTCCAGTTCTTGCAGTCGGAGGCGGATAAACTTTCTACTCTCGAGTGTATTCTGTGCGCTTTTAAGTGCCTTATCAGATTTACCGTGTTGCCGGTCTTGGCAGCAATTATCTTGTCGAAAATATTGCATCTTGTGCTTATGGCATCGAGTCGGGTACATTGGTACACTTTTGATCATTTCCACATATTTTCCATCTATCTGGGTTGGGACGCTTACACACACACACACACTACAGCCTCACGAGCGTCGTCTCTGGGCAGCCGCGTAAACTAGTGTTTTCCCGCCACAGCCAATCATGCTGCATGTTTATTGTTTCACTGACGTTGACGAGATTAACCACTTAGGTACCGAAACTTGGTACCGAAAAACAAGACATGTTTCGATACTCCGTAGTATCGAGGCAATTCGGTCGGTACCTAAAAAGTACCGAACTCGATACCCAGCCCTAGTTAAAACTAATCCTGCTATTGATATCTTTGTAAGACTGCCGACCCTATAGAACAGTGGCAAGGGAAAACAATGTCCGGCGAAATATCGAACATTAAACTATCTTTACCGCGCTAAACCACCGTGAGTGCATTTCACGCATTTATAATCACTCGCGTTCAGCGGGGAGGAAGGGAGGTTGGTCGGCCAGTCGGTAGATCTCGGGACCAGCGAGATTCGTTGAGATTAATGAATTTATTTATTTAATAATTTATCTGAGGTGCCGGAACACAGTTCCGGACCGTTCCGGCCCACTTTAACCCCTGTGTGGACGGCGTCAGGATGTTTGCTAACAGTAAATCGCTGCTAATGCTTCAAACTTCTTTTTACCTCTAAGCAAAGAATTAAAAAGAGCTTCTCCGTGAACTGGTGTTGAAAATGAAATGAAAAGATTCAGAGATAAATGTGTTTTGGCATGAAACTAACCCATCGGCATGTGTGTTTAATGTGTGTGTTGTGTGTCTCAGCGACATCATGAATAATAAGGTGTTCTACCAGCATCCAAACCTGATGCGAGTGCTGGGAATGCATGAGACCGTCATGGAGGTGATGGTGAACGTCCTGGGAGGAGGAAAGTCTCAGGTGTGTGAGAGACACAAACATCAGTATAAGATGTTCTTGTTTTCCTGCACTGACGTTTCTTTGTGTAACAGGAGATCGCCTTCCCCAAGATGGTGGCGAGTTGCTGTCGCTTCCTGTGTTACTTCTGTCGCATCAGCCGGCAGAACCAGAAGGCCATGTTTGACCACCTGAGCTACCTGTTGGAGAACAGCAGCGTGGGGTTGGGTGAGTGTGTGTGTGCGTGTGTGTGCGTGTGTGTGTGTGAGTGTGTCTGTGTGTGAGTGTGTGCACTGTGGGTCCACCTGAGCTACCTGTTGGAGAACAGCAGCGTGGGGTTGGGTGAGTGTGTGTGTGTATGAGTGTGTGTGTGTGTGAGTGTGTGAGTGTGTGAGTGTGTGTGTGTGTGTGTGTGTGTGTGTGTGTGTGTGTGTGTGTGTGTGTGTGTGTGTGTGTGTGTGTGTGTGTGTGTGTGTGTGTGTTTATTAAACAACTATAGACCAATCTCAAATCTTCCTTTCATAGGCAAGATCATTGAAAAAGTTGTGTTCAATCAGCTGAACAAATTCTTAAGCTCGAATGGATACTTTGACCATTTTCAATCTGGTTTCCGACCGCACCACAGTACAGAGACCGCGCTCATAAAGATAATAATGATATTCGCTTAAATACTGATACAGGCAAATTATCAGTGCTGGTACTACTCGACCTCAGTGCTGCATTTGACACTGTCGATCACAACATACTTCTTGGCAGGCTGGAAAACTGGGTCGGGCTTTCTGGGATAGTCCTAAAATGGTTCAGGTCATACTTAGGAGGCAGAGGTTATTATTTGAGTATAGGAGACCATAAGTCTGAGTGGACATCCATGACATGCGGAGTCCCTCAAGGCTCAATTCTTGGGCCACTCCTATTCAACCTGTACATGCTCCCAATGAGCCAAATAATGAGAAATAACCAAATCGCTTACCACAGCTATGCAGACGACACACAGCTCTACTTATCCCTATCGCCTAACGATTACAGCCCCATTGACTCCCTTTGCCAATGCATTGATGAAGTAAACAATTGGATGTGCCAAAACTTTCTTCAGTTAAACAAAGACAAAACTGAAGTCATTGCGTTTGGAAACAAAGATGAAGTTCTCAAGGTGAACGCATACCTTCAGTCTAGGGGTCAAACAACTAAAAATCAAGTCAGGAATCTGGGTGTGTCTCTGGAGTCAGACCTTAGTTTCAGTAGTCATGTCAAAGCAATAACTAAATCAGCATACTATCACCTGAAAAATATTGCAAGAATTAGATGCTTTGTTTCCAGTCAAGACTTAGAAAAACTTGTGCATGCTTTCATCACCAGTAGGGTGGATTATTGTAATGGATTTCTCACCGGCCTTCCCAAAAACACCATAAGACAGTTGCAGCTCATACAGAACTCTGAGCAGAACCAGAAAATATGAACACATCACACCAGTCCTCAGGTCTTTACACTGGCTGCCAGTTACATATAGGATTGATTTTAAAGTATTATTACTGGTATATAAATCATTCAATGGCCTAGGACCTCAATACATTGCAGATATGCTCAGTGAATATAAACCCAACAGATCACTCAGATCATTAGGATCACATCAGCTAGAAACACCAAGGGTTCACTCTAAGCATGGCGAGTCTGCTTTTAGCTACTATGCCAGCCGCAGCTGGAACCAGCTTCCAGAAGAGATCAGATGTGCTCCTACAGTCACATTCAAATCCAGACTCAAAACACATCTGTTTAGCTGTGCATTTACTGAATGAGCACTGTGCCACTGCTCGTCCGAATGTTTGCACTGTATTTTATTTTATGTTTTAATTACTCTGATTTCATTTGATTATTTCTGTATTTTATCTTTTATTCTAAACTGTTTTAATTATTCTGATTTCTTTTGATTATTTTAATTTCTTCTATGTAAAGCACTTTGAATTACCATTGTGTATGAAATGTGCTATATAAATAAACTTGCCTTGCCTTGCCTTGCCTTGTGTGTGTGTGTATGTGTGTGAGTGTGTGAGTGTGTGTGTGTGTGTCTGTGTGAGTGTGTGCACTGTGGGTCCACCTGAGCTACCTGTTGGAGAACAGCAGCGTGGGGTTGGGTGAGTGTGAGAGAGTGTGTGTGAGCGAGAGAGAGAGAGAGAGTGTGTGTGTGTGTGTGTGTGTGTGTGTGTGTGTGTGTGTGTGTGAGTGTGAGTGTGTGTGTGTGTGTGTGTCTGTGTGAGTGTGTGCACTGTGGGTCCACCTGAGCTACCTGTTGGAGAACAGCAGCGTGGGGTTGGGTGAGTGTGAGAGAGTTTGTGTGAGAGAGAGAGTGTGTGTGTGTGTGTGTGTGTGTGTGTGTGAGAGAGAGAGAGAGTGTGAGAGAGTGTGTGTGTGCATCTACTACTGAACACAGAAAGTCCCAAACATGCATGAGAACAAATAAAATATTTAATCTTTTTAGTATTTTTTTATTTAGATTTTATTTTAGATTTTAAAAATTACTGTTTTTAATTTAAATGTTTGATTTATTAATTATTATTATTAAGTACTTTATTTTGATTACTTTCATTTTAAATGATTTATTTTAGTTTTACATTTTTATGATTTAATGAAGTGTTTGATTTTGTTTTATATTTTCAAATGATTTGTTTTTATGTCTTTATTATTTAGTAGTGTTTTATTTTAATTGTTTTTATTTTTAAAGTATTAATTAATTTTAATTTTACATTTTTATGATTTAATTAATTTATAGTATTATTTTTTATTTTTAAATTATTCAATGTTACATTTTTACGATTTATTAATTATAAGTGTTTTGTTTTTATTATAAAATGATTTACCCTTAACATTTTTATGATTTACTGCATGGTTTGCGTTTCCTGAGCAGTCCATGTGAGTGTGTGTGTGTGTGTTTGCGTTGACAGCGTCTCCGGCCATGAGAGGATCCACTCCTTTAGATGTTGCGGCTTCATCAGTGATGGACAACAACGGTCTAGCGCTCGCGCTGGAGGAGCCTGACCTGGACAAGGTGTGTTTACACTCTAATATATCATGGTGTGTTTACACTATAATATCATCAAGGTGTGTTTACACTCTAATATCATCAAGGTGTGTTTACACTATTATATCATCAAGGTGTGTTTACACTGTAATACCTTCAAGTTGTGTTTACAGTCTAATAACCTAAAAAGCCTCGGTCTCCATCTAAAAATCTCTATAATAAATGAGAGCATAAAACGTGGATAAATCAACTCATTAACTTACAGTGTGTAAGTCTCCTCGGCTTTCGTTGTCAATTGTGCTCGTTCCTGTTGTGTCCTCAAACTGGCAACCCGCGTGAGCGTCGAGTCCGCGGAGGTGGGGACGAGGAAACAACAATCTCTGATATTTTGAATTTGGACTGCAGTACCTTTTTCCACCACTAGCTGTCATTCTTACAGACTGCACCTTTAATCTGTTCATTTGAGCATCCGACATGTTGTGTGTTATGATGCTGGTGTGATTCTGTGTTGTGTGTGTGTGTGTGTGTGTGTGTGTGTGTGTGTGTGTGTGTGTGTGTGTGTGTGTGTGTGTGTGTGTGTGTGTGTGCAGGTGGTGACGTATCTGGCTGGCTGTGGTCTGCAGAGTTGTCCGATGCTCCTGGTCAAAGGATATCCAGATATTGGCTGGAACCCGATCGAGGGCGAGCGTTACCTGTCCTTCCTGCGGTTCGCTGTGTTTGTCAACGGTAAATACACACACATACACACACACGAACACACACACACACACACACAGACCCGACCCCTGAACCTACCCATCACACACGAACACACAAACACATACACACACACACACACACACACACACATACACACACACACACTCATACTGACACACACACACACACACACACACACTCACACAGACACACACACACACACTAACCTGACCCCTAAATAAAACTTTCTGCATTTTTACAATAACAAAAAAAACACTATTTATTATTAGTGATGGGGACGAGACTGCCTATGCCGAGTCCGAGTCAAGACCGAGTCTTTGAAGGGTCGAGACCGAGTCTGTTGGTTTTCAAATACAGTCGAGTCCGAGTCAAGACCGAGTCTTTGAAGGTCCGAGTCGAGACCGAGTCCCTTGTTTTTCAAACACAGTCGAGTCCGAGTCAAGACCGAGTCTTTGACGGTCCGAGTCGAGACCGAGTCCGTTGTTTTTCAAATACAGTCGGGTCCGAGTCAAGACCGAGTCTTTGAAGGTCCGAGTCGAGACCGAATCTGTTGGTTTTCAAATACAGTCGAGTCCGAGTCAAGACCGAGTCTTTGAAGGTCCGAGTCGAGACCGAGTCCGTTGTTTTTCAAACACAGTCGAGTCCGAGTCAAGACCGAGTTTTTGAAGGTCCGAGTCGAGACCGAGTCCGTTGTTTTTCAAATACAGTCGAGTCCGAGTCAAGACCGAGTCTTTGAAGGTCCGAGTCGAGACCGAGTCTGTTGGTTTTCAAATACAGTCGAGTCCGAGTCAAGACCGAGTCTTTGAAGGTCCGAGTCGAGACCGAGTCCGTTGTTTTTCAAATACAGTCGAGTCCGAGTCAAGACCGAGTCTTTGAAGGTCCGAGTCGAGACCGAGTCCGTTGTTTTTCAAATACAATCGAGTCCGAGTCAAGACCGAGTCTTTGAAGGTCCGAGTCGAGACCGAGTCCATTGGTTTTCAAATACAGTCGAGTCCGAGTCAAGACCGAGTCTTTGAGGGTCCGAGTCGAGACCGAGTCCGTTGTTTTTCAAATACAGTCGAGTCCGAGTCAAGACCGAGTCTTTGAAGGTCTGAGTCGAGACCGAGTCCGTTGTTTTTCAAATACAGTCGAATCCGAGTCAAGACCGAGTCTTTGAAGGTCCGAGTCGAGACCGAGTCTGTTGGTTTTCAAATACAGTCGAGTCCGAGTCAAGACCGAGTCTTTGAAGGTCCGAGTCGAGACCGAGTCTGTTGGTTTTCAAATACAGTCGAGTCCGAGTCAAGACCGAGTCTTTGAAGGTCCGAGTCGAGACCGAGTCTGTTGGTTTTCAAATACAGTCGAGTCCGAGTCAAGACCGAGTCTTTGAAGAAAGCAAGTCCGAGTCGAGATTTTGTCTCGACATGTCAGTTTTGATATTCATGATTTAATATCACCCCAGTTAATAATCAACAGTTAGGCCTACAGACTAAGCTAGATTGGGAATTGTTTAGAGGAGCAGTCTTAACGTCTTAATATGGACTATGCTTTTACTATCATTAAAAAAATCCCTACCACATGCATCATTTTCTGCCTATTTTTCTAAAATGCTTCAAGAGTGCTGCTCTGTCATCAACATGTTAAGCCCACCCTGACTTTTTTAATCATAGTTAGGACATGCAGAGCAAATTAAAAATTTCTAGTGGCATGTCTAAATTAGTAGGCTTAGCTACTTTATAACATTTTCCAATATTTCCCAATTTTAAAAATTTTGACAATACACTCAAATTCAGTATCTTTTAAAACTTTATTCCCCCATAACTTGTGATGGGGCCGAGTCAAGACCGAGTCTTTGAAGGGTCGAGTCCGAGTCAAGACCGAGTCTTTGAAGGGTCGAGTCCGAGTCAAGACCGAGTCTTTGAAGGGTACTACATCACTATTTATTATTAATCAATATTCCATGTGAGGACCAGCAAAAGTCTCACAAAGTACAGAATCTCAAGTTTTACTATCATTGTGGGGACATTTGGACTCTCTTACACACACACTCACACACACTCTTTAAAAAACATAAAAACATTTGTAATGATTCCGACTGGCAGTGTATGTGCACCCTTGCACATGTTAAACTGTGTGTTTGTGTGTGTGTGTGTGTGTGTGTGTGTGTGTGTGTGTGTGTGTGTGTGTGTGTGTGTGTGTGTGTGTGTGTGTGTGTGTGCAGGTGAGAGTGTGGAGGAGAACTCGAGTGTGGTGGTGAAGCTCCTGATCCGTCGACCCGAGTGTTTCGGACCGGCTCTGAGAGGAGAAGGAGGACACGGGCTTCTGGCGGCCATGAAGGAGGCGATCAACATCTCAGAGAACCCGGCGCTGGATCTGCCCAGCACATGCCCGGCTCACGCTTCAGACGCGTACGTGTGTGTGTGTGTGAGTGTGTGTGAGAGAGAGAGTGTGAGTGAATGAAACTCACGAAACGAAATGAAAGCGGAAAGAAACTGCGCTACTCATTTCTGCTTCACTGACCGGTTAATAGTTCGGACCAATAATAGACAGCGCAGCGCCTCGAGCCACTCGCCAGCCGCGGGCCGATCTCGGTCACGCGACACCGTCACATCAGCGCTGGAGATCCAGTGAGAAACATTCAGATTCAACGCAGAATTCTCTGTTATAAACAATATCAGATCAAACAGCGCTGACGTGGAAACCCGGAGAAACATCGTGCCATGAACAAACAAGTTATAGAAGGCTTGAAGTCGTCTCGGGTTACGACTGTAACCCTCGTTCCCTTTCGAGGGAATGAGACGCTGCGTCGAGAATCGACACATTGGGGAATGCCTTTGGCATGAAGCGTCTGAAGTCAACTATTCAATCTTGATTGGCGTAGCGTAATCACGTCACTCGTGACGTCGCATGTGATGGCGATGCGGAAGCTATAAAAAGGACGCCGGATCATAACAGCGTCAGCTTCTGATTGGTCGAAGCAAGTCGTTCAAAGGAGCCCGAAAAGTGTGGCCGAGGGACGCAGCGTCTCATTCCCTTCTCAGGGAGCGAGGGTTACAGTCGTAACCCAAGACGTTCCCTTTCGAGGGAACTTGCGCTGCGTCGAGAATCGACCCATTGGGGAACGAAATGCCCACTGCGCCACACTGAGAGAATACGCCCTGGTGTGAAGCATCTGGCACACTCACAGACGAAAGGAATGAGAAGGTAGATCCAACCTAGATTGTCATAAGATTTGTGTAAGAAGGGGAGGTCTGGAGCCAGGGGCTCAACGGACCCCATGGATGGGAACCCCAGACAGTAAAGGAATTGAAGATTGGAGGTGAAGGCCAAGACGCACCTCGTACATCAGTTATGAGAGGTTTCCAAAGATAAACAACTGTCTAATTGACAAAAAGGGGGATAGCTCCTAGCCCTTGAAACATATCTAGATAGATTTGACTCCTCCCAGCCCGAGGCCTAACATAGGGGCCTCCGAGGCTATGACCTTGACCATCCGACACATGCGATGGAGGATAAATACCTGAACAATCATGATATTGCCTACAGGCACCTCAGTGTCAAGGCAGAAATAAGGTAGAGTGGCTCCCACGTCATCATGTAAGAGGGGGCAGCACCACCGCTCTTCCAGGGAGCAGGACGAGCAGGAAGCAGACTCAAATAGATTCTTATATGATGAATACCCGAAGAATCATGATATTGCCCACAGGCACCTCGGTGCCGAGGCAGAAATAAGGTAGAGTGGCTCCCACGCCATTAATTAAGAGGGGGCAACACTCAATAGATTATTCTAATATAACTCATCCACTGGACATGATGGGTGCCAGGGGTAACCCGTCAGCCTGATGCCATTAGGCTGGATAACAGGATTCATCCTCCAATCTACAGGAACATGGAGTTTTTAGTGGGAATGTCCGTACATGCTCACCCTAGAGGCTTGCGAAGGGCACTGGGGCCGCCACAAAGGCCCTAAACGTGAATGGGCGATCCCGTTAGAGAACAGGATGAAACGCCAGTACTGAAGTCAGTGGGCAGTATTTAACTGGGTTCAATGCCGTCCCTAACAAATATTTAGTTCCTAGTAGAGTGGGGTTCTAGAATGGATAACCTAACCACCTCGGTGGAAAAGGCACCTATTTACGAGTTGGACCCCCTCAGGGGCCAGACCCATAGTCTCCATAACTCCAGCCGTGGATGAAATTTTGTACCACCGGCATGGGAAAGGAGATCTCTCCTAATAGGGACATGCCAGGGAGGACTCTCCAAGAGACTAATAAGGTCCGAGAACCAAATTCGGACCGGCCAGTACGGGGCTACCAAGAGTAAGCTTACACCGTACCTCCTGACCCTTTATAGAACCCCAGGGAGCAGAGCGATCGGGGGAAAAGCGTACAAATGTGACCTCGGCCACATCTGTATTATGGCATCCAGGCCCAAAGGAGCTGGATGTCGGAGTACCAGAGCGGGCAGTGAGTGTTCTCACGAGAGGCGAACACGTCAACCTCCGCCTGGCCAAAATCTCTCCATATGAGCTCAACTACTTCAGGGTGGAGCCGCCATTCCCCAGGCCTCAGCCCCTGCCTCGACAGGATGTCTGGTCCCACATTATCAGCCCCAGGAATATAAATGGATCTAACAGAGAGAAATTTATCCTGGGACCACAGAAGGATCTGATGTGCCAGTCTAGAGAGAGGGCGCAATTTCAGGCCTCCTCGACGGTTGATATAAGAGACCACCGACATTCTGTCCTATCAAGAACATGATGACCTCTGAGGTCTGCAGGGAAGTGCCTCAGGGCAAAGAATACGGCCAACATCTCCAAGCAATTAATGCCATGAGAGATGATTGTCCTTCCAAGCACCTCGGGTTTAACGGCCATCCATAACCGCACCCCAGCCCACTGATGCATCCGTGGTCAAAGTCTTTCTCCGACACGGTGCTCCCAGAACCGGGCCTTGAGACAGGAACCATGGTTTCTTCCACATGACGAGAGAACGAAGGCATCTGTGCATAACTCTGATCATGCGAAAGTAGTGTTAATTTCGTCAGACAAGACTAGACTAAATATGTTCGTCAACGACCTTTTTTTCCATGACTAAGACGAGACGATAACGAGATTGCACCAATGTCCAAAAACGATGACTAAGACTAAATTAACATGCATTATTGTTGACGAAAAAAGACGAGACTATTATGTTTTGCATAAAATAAAAAATAAGATAAAATCTCTTCATTTTCGTCTACAATGGTCTCTACTTTTTCATCATGAGATAGAATATTCAGCGGTTACTAGGGATGAGTCACGATTTTCGAATGTTCCATTAGTTGATTTTATTATAGAATATCGAACAGGTTGTGCAATTGTTGTCTATAAAAAATCCCCACTTTCCGCGCCACTTTCTCTTCTTTTAAAAAGGGCTCCTTGTTGCTAAGCAATCATGAGCCACGTTCTCCATGAAGACGAAGATGCTTCAGTAAAGGATAAGCGCGCAAAAGACGGAACATGAACGGCCCATACTGTTTTCATTATAGTGTCACATGCATTTTCTTTTTGTATAATTTTTTTAAGACATAACCGATTGTGTTTGAGAGGATACTCCCCAAGACCGGAATTAAGACAATGTTGTGTGCTTTTGACCGTTAAAGCGCTATAATTCGCGAAAAAGAACTCAGTTTTGTTACTCACGAGCTGTTTGTTATGCGGTTTAAAATCGCTTGAATGTTTAAATAGGTAAGACTTAAAAAGACGCACAAATTATAAACATTAGTGACGATGCAATGGCCCGCTTGTGCAAGTGACATTTCCATCATATGTCCCGACTCCTGAAACGCGAGAGTCTAGAGTCGCCGCCTGCAGCTGCAGCGAGATTGGCTTGCCTTGTGCAACACATTTTGAGAGACAGAGAAGACGCGGCATTGGCAGAATCACTCACGCTGTTTGTGAAATTGCGTCTCGCATAAAGTTTTAAAATGACTGATTTGATCTTATAATCTGTTAGGTTAAATTCACTCATAGGCCTACATGCTAGATTGAATGAATGTTTGCGGGAATTTCCCGCATTATAAACACAAGACCTGCGGGAATGATTAAAATAATGCGCAATACCCGCAATCCCGCACCGAAATTCGAGCCCTGAATTTATACAAAACGAAATTAACTTTAAAGAAAGGCTTTCTACAAAACGAAACTTAATAAGTGGTGAGGAATCATGTGCCATTATAAATGACGGGAAGCACTGTGGACAAAAAATATCGGGGAAAAACATCTACGCTGTAAATCAACCAGTTACCTAGCAGAAATATTAATTAATCCTTTTAAATCTAATTTGTTTGTTATTTCTCAAGACCAACCTAGAATGTAAATAGGTTGTATTTTAGGCCTACAGTAGGCCTATTCTTTTCAGTTTTTCTGGGTATATACTTATTTTATTTCTGCTCTGAACAGAAAAATGAGACACAAGGCATCCAAAACAGTTTTAAAAACCTTTGTAACTTGTCAGTCGGAGTCTGTTGGCCCCCAGCTTTTGAATTGGGTTAGTCCAAAATAAAATACTTTTCAGAACAACTTCAGAAAACCAGACACGTTTAACAAAGTTGCATTCAACAAAAATCATTCAACAAGTGTATTTTGTCAGGTAATTATGACATTTAACCAATATTTGAGAAGCGTGAAACACTATTTGACTGAAATGGTTATCAGAAATAATCTCAGAAATAATTTATTTTAAAAAAAGACTAAAATGTTTTGACTAAAACTTGACTAAGATATACTGAGTTTTCTGTTGACTAAAACTAGACTAAAATGAGGAGACTTTTAGTCAACTAAAACTTGACTAACAATAAAAGATATGTGAATGACTAAATATGACTAAAACTAACAAGGACATTTGGCACAAGACTAAGACTAAATTAAAAATAAGTGACAAAAATTTACACTATGCGAAAGGACTTCCCCAGTGGAGAAAACCCCTTGGTCCTGAGCCACCATTGAAAGGCCCTCATATGGAGCAGACCAAAAGGAATTACGATGGAATCTGCAGCCACGAGGCCCAAAACCCCTTGGAAGTGTTTGACAGTGATGGCCTGGCCTAACCTAATACCCTTCATTGTGGTTAAGATAGTATTTATACGAGCAGGAGACAACTGTGCCCGCACCGTGACTGAGTCCCACTCTACTCCAAAGAACGTATTCCTCTGAAGAGGAGTTAAGGAACTTTTCTTCACATTGAGTCTCAACCCCAAGCACCTCAGATGTCGCAAAACAATATCTCGATGTTGAATCGCCAGTTCTTCTGACTGAGCCAGAATGAGCCAGTCATCTATAAAATTAGGATGCGGATCCCATGAAGTCTCAATGGAGCAAGGGCAGACACATATTCTATGGCCTCCCTGGCTAAGAGGGACTGGACTTCTTGTTCCATCACCTGATCCTGGTCAGGAGATACCAGTGTATGAGTAACACCACTAAATCTAGGTGGTCTATACTGGAATTGGATTCTATTTCCTTTCTCAACTGTATTCAGGACCCACTGAGATATATTTTGAAGACCCTTCCAGGCGTCTAAATAATCTACAAGGGGGATCAGTCTCTCAGGAGTGACCTCAGATGTCGTAATACTTTGGGTGACCTGAAGCAATTTTCTGGCAGGAACTAACCGAATAATTTTCTCTACAGGCCTCGTAAGCTGAGAGGCCTCGTAAGCGCCCTCAGAGGCCTGAGCATCGTGTCAAGGCCTCTTAGCCGAGGCCTTCCTAGCCTGAATAACAGCCCTCAGATCCCTTTTCGGCATAGGAGGCTTCGGCTGAGAGTGCTGAGAGGCAACCTTCTCAAAATATAAGGAGCTGGCGGTGTTCCCATGAGGCTGCCCCCTGGCAGCAAACCCATGAGACCTGGACTGACAACTGGGGATAGCTGATTGTCGCTCTGCCTCCTGAAGCCTCTCGACAACGGTTCTGCCGCGTCGCCAAAGAGGCCAGAAGGCGAAAGGGGGGCATCCAGAAGGAAGGCCCTGTCCTTCTCCCACGATCCCCAAGCGATTTAGCCATAAATGTCTCTCTGAGACGACTAGTGCTGCCATAGAACGGCCAATGGCACGGGCCGTCTCTTTAATAATACGGAGAGATAAGTCAGCCACTCTACGAAATTCAGTAACATTGTCGAGTGAGACCTCCCAGTTATCATCCACCTCTTTGAGGAGGTCAGCCTGGTATGCCAGTAATAGTGTAGGCATGCACCGGCTTGACCCACCGCCATATATGCTTTCCCTAACAAATTCGATGAACGAGATTTGGAGGGAAGTGTCTGAGCTATCAGGGGTGACGCAATGTCGGGGAGAAATATTTCGCAAAATATTCCTCTACCCGAGGCATCACCTCATAACCATTCTCATTAGATTCCTTAATGCAGGGGTTCTCAAACATTTTGGAGCAAGGGACCCCTTACAGGGGAAAAATATTTCCAAGGACCCCCTCATATTTATAACAGTGATTGAGCCCAAAGTTAATGTGGGAGCAGCTAATAAAATATTTTTGCACAAATGGTCTCCACCCAGGGTCCTATGCAGGAATTTCTAAATAGCCTACTGAGGTCCCAAAAGTGATCTTGCTAGGGGGGTTGGGGGGCATGAATGAAAAATAAGTAGGCTACCCTATAAGATAATAATACAAATAATAATAATAGTATAAAGACAACATTTATTTTAAACATCAAGTCTAAACGAATTAATTTTAATCAAAACTGAAACTGCACAGACGTTGGGCTCGTGCAACTCTCATTCGGTCAAAAGTTTCCATATTGGCGATGTAGCCTAACATTTGGATGCTTAACTATTTATGTAAAGAAAGCTGCATGTCCCAGTATAGGCCTACACGTAGTATACTGAATGTTTAGCTTTCGGTCCCAGTATAGGCCTACACGTATCCGCATCTTCACGTGCGGAGAAATAAAATTGGAATAACAGCAAGTCGACAGTAGGCTATTAATGATTGACTGCCTTCATAGTGTACAACAGATAAATTAAATTAAGCCGAACTTAATTAATCCGATTGTATTTTATTCTGATAATGATCAGGCTTCTAATGTCAAATCTAGCAGTGCTAGAACTAAATCTATTGTGCGTGCACGCGAGACGCCGGCGCGATTACTTGAGATTTTTTCCTCAGCAGTGGAAACAAAGGAATACTAATTATTTATGGTCATACAGATAAGACAAGAGTACATCATTCAAAACGGTAAAGTGTCCTTTTGTATTTGTGTATACATTAAAAATGACTACAAAATGTCATGCCTTTTAAAAATAAAGAAAACAACAGGATGCGGGTGTCGTCTCTGTCTCCTTTCTGGCGCACATGCCCCAAAATCAACCAAAACACAGCGAATAGTCTACTTGACACACAGACATACGAAATACAGATAGATTATCTATCTATAGAAACCTAAGTGTCTATTTTGTATTATTTGACGTTAAATGCATTATATAAGTCACTTTGGAATAAATAGCATGTTTTCAGATGATAAAGAAAACACGACTTATAGTCCGGAAAAAATGGTAGGCTGTTATAAATTATTTCGCGGACCCCCTGGCTATAGTTCCCGGACCAATAGGGGTCCGCGGACCCCACTTTGAGAACCGCTGCCTTAATGGATGTAAATATATACATGGGGGAAAAAAATTTAGATGAACATGGATTTTTCCCACAATCTCGATACCTCAGTATAGTAGGCCTCCTTCGGTCGTTTGTCGACCATGGGTATTGCGCCCTAAGAGTTCGTAGTGTTGCGACTAAAACAGCATCGTCGGTGGCTGGTGAGTCCAATGCGGGAATGACAGTCTCTGCTGCACAAAGTGCAGATGTAGTTGGTCGTGGCTTGATGTCCGTGTGTGCGTGTCTTCCGACTAGTTCTTCTCTCCTCTGCTAGCTTCAAGATCTTCTCCTCACCTGTATTTAGCTGTTTCTTGAGCATACAGCGCCAGCTGTTGCGGTTAGCTGCAATGTCCTCCCAGATATCTGTATTGATGTCCAAGGCTTTCATGTCTCGCTTGCAGACATCTTTGTATCTCAACTGGGGGCGACCTTTGGGTCTTTTGCTGTATTCGAGTTCACCATAGAGGATGTCCTTGGGGATCCGCCCATCTTCCATACGGCGTATGTGGCCAAGCCAGCGCAGTCTGCGTTGTCTGAGCAGCGTGTACATGGTGGGGAGGCCGGCACGGCCGAGCACCTGGGCGTTGGGCACTTTGTCGTTCCAGCTGATATCAAGGATGCGGCGAAGACATCGCATGTGGTAGCTGTTCAGCTTTTGCTCTTGCTTGGCATATGTTGTCCAGGATTCACTCCCGTACAGGAGGGTGCTGACTATGCAGGCTTTGTACACTGCCATCTTGGTTTGGGTGGTCAGCTTGGGGTTTTCCCAGACGCGAGTGGTCAGTCGTCCTAGAGTTGTTGTAGGCTTGCCAATACGTTTGCTGATTTCGACATCTAAGGACAAGTTGTCGCTGATGGTGGAACCCAGGTAGGTGAACTGGTGGACCACTTCAAGTTCGTAATTGTCGATGGTAATGAGAGGTGGTGTGTCCACATCTTGGCCCAGCACATTCGTCTTCTTCAGGTTGATAGTTAAACCGAAGTCTTTACAGGCCCTGGAGAATCTGTCCATCAGACACTGTAGATCTTGTTCAGTGTGAGAGCTGACTGCTGCGTCATCGGCAAAGAGCATGTCTCTAATGATGATCTCACGCACCTTGGTTTTTGCTCTGAGTCTTGCGATGTTGTAGAGTTTGCCGTCTGATCTTGTGTGCATGTACACCCCTTCGGTTGAATTCCCAAAAGCATGTTTTAGGAGAAGGGAGAAGAGGATTCCGAAGAGGGTTGGGATAAGGACACAACCTTGCTTCACGCCGCTTTTGATGTCAAATGGTTCAGACATGCTGCCATCGTACTGGATGGTTGCCTTCATACCGTCGTGAAAAGATCTGATCATGCTATGAAGCTTCGGGGGGCATCCAATCTTCAGGAGGATGTTGAAGAGCCCATCCCGGCTAACTAGGTCGAAAGCCTTGGTCAGATCTATGAAGGCGACGTAAAGGGGCTTCTGCTGTTCCCTACACTTCTCCTGTAGTTGGCGAAGGGAGAAGATCATGTCCACTGTAGAACGATCTGCTCGAAAGCCACATTGGGACTCGGGGTAGACGCGTTCTGCCAGCTGTTGAAGTCGCATTAACAGCACTCTAGCATACAGTTTTCCCACAATGCACAAGAGGGAGATGCCTCTGTAGTTGTTGCAGTCACTCCTAGCGCCTTTGTTTTTGTAAAGGGTGACGATTTTGGTGTCTATCATGTCTTGCTGAACACCGCCTTCACTCCAACACTGACAAAGGATGTTAAATAGAGGCTGCAAAAGGGTGGCCTTGCAGTGCCTGATCAGGTCTGGGGGGATGCCATCATTCCCAGGGGCTTTGCCGCAGGCTAAGCTGTTGATGGCCTTGCTGAGTTCTGCCAGTGTTGGTTCAGCGTCTAACTCCTCCATGGTGGGCAGAGGATCGATGGCGTCTAGTGCTGAGTTGACAACAATGTTCTCTCTGGAGTAGAGCTCTGAATAGTATTCCACCCATCTCTCCATCTGCTTGGTTTTGTCGGTGATCACCTTTCCGCAGCTGGTTTTCAGGGATGCAGTTTTGCTCTGAGTTGGTCCGAGAGCTTTCTTGATGCCCCCGTACATGCCCCTGATGTTACATGTTGCTGCTGCCTTCTGAATGACGTGACTGAGCTCCTGCCAGTACTCGTTTGCGCATTTTCTTGCTGTCTTCTGTACTTTGCTCCTGGCTGATCTAAGTGCTTGAAGGTTTTTCCCACCTGGTGAGCGTTTATATTCAGCCAGGGCAGCACGCTTCGCTTCAATAACAGGGATCAACTCCGCAGACTTGGCATCAAACGAGTCACAGTTCTTGAAGGTCTTCCTCCCATAGGTAGCAAGAGCTGATTTCTGAATTGCCTCGCGCAGGAGGTTCCATGATGCGGATGCGGTGTTGCATGGGTAGCCTGCAGACAGAGCATCCCCAAGAGACTTTGTGAATTCCTCAAGCCTCTCTGAATGTTGCATCTTAGTTGTGTCAATGCGTGGCTTCCCTACTTGTTTGGAGCGGTAGAGTTTCTTTGGTAGCAGCTTGATCTTGCAGCACACCTGTGAGTGATCAGAGTCACAGTCAGCACTATGGAATGAGCGGGCGAGAAGCACATACTTAAGGCTTGTACGTCTGGTGATGACCATGTCGAGCTGGTGCCAATGCTTGGATCGAGGGTGTCGCCATGACATTCTGTGTTGTGGCTTCGTCTGGAAATAGGTGTTGGTCACGCAGAGGCCATGATAAGAGCAAAGCTCCAACAGGCGCTGCCCGTTCTCGTTAATCTTGCCAACTCCAAAGGAAACCAAACAGGAAGGCCAAGAATTATGGTCTGCACCTACTCTGGCGTTGAAGTCGCCAAGGAGGACGAGGTGTTCGCTGCTGTGGATGTTTTTTATGGCGTCATTCAGGTTGGTGTAGAACTCGTCTTTTGCCTCAGGTGTGGAGGTCAAGGTTGGGGCATAGGCGCTGATAAGTGTAACTGGTCCCTCAGATGTATGGAGGCGAAGAGTTCAACCATCTCCAGCAAAGTGTTCCTCACTGCAAACCCTACTCCGTGCTCTCTGCGTTCCTCAGCGCTCTTTCCTTGCCAGAAGAAGGTGTAATCCTTTTCCTTCAAAGATCCTGATTCAGCCAGGCGTGTTTCTTGCAGAGCAGCTATATCTACCTTCAGTCTCAGTAGCTCGTTGTTAATGATCGCTGTCTTTCTTACGTCACTGATGTTCAACAGGTCATCAAGTCCAGTTGTCATGGTGCGAACATTCCAACATCCCAGATTAATGACTGGTCTCTTCTTTTTGTTTTTTCTTTTGTAATTGCTTGGTGCAGAAATTTCGGTCTGCTTGTCGGGTTTCCTTATCCCCATGCACCCAATGAGGAAGGCAGACCGTGGCGGGACAGCACCTTATTGGCTGGGGACTGGCCAGCTTGAGGCGGGCGGTAGCTGTCCAATGAGATACAAAGATCTCTCCCACCGTCGGAAGCAACCCCTGGCGCCACACTCTACGCCAAACGAGCATTTAGCTTATAACCGGTAGACTGCTGCTTCCCGTGTTGTTTCGACGCTGTGAAGCGAAGCTGGAGTGTCCTCTCCAGGGCGCAAGCCAGGGCAAGGTAATATGGAAGACCAGCTGTTGCCCAAGTAGGGGGTCCCCCCTTCTCCACGGCACTGATTGATCCAACGGAGCGGCAGAACCGATACAGTTTGGGACCAGCGCCGTCGCAGGAGTTGCCAGAGTGATATTGCGTTCAACCACACGCTGCCTATGGGACTCCAGCTCCAGATTTTTCCTCAAGGTTTACTCCTGAAGCCTTTTCCCAGGAAGAGATATAGCCGCAAGGCAGCGGAGGTTTTTGACAGAGTTGTCCTTCTCTGCATGAGGCAGGTGGCACCGGGTTACATGGTTACCAGTGGCAGGTATAACCTGACCTGACCAATGAACTCAGTATGGAGATCAGTGAAAAAGTGAAGGCTCTGACACGAAGACTGTGACTGGGTCTGCAGGAAGCACTCATTCATTTTATTTTTCTTAGTCGTTTCCTGCTTATTAAATGGCCATTCAACATTTAATTTAGCCACTGCCCTGGTTACAACCTCCAGCAACTCCTCAATAACGGGAATATGGCGAACCTGTGTTTAGAATATCTAACTCCTCGGAGCCAGATAAATCAAACACCGGGTCTTTAACACGGTCGGAAGAAGCCGCAGCGCGGGCTTCCGAACCGTGTGCGAGACCAGTGGAGCTGGTAAAAAAACACTGAGAAAGGGTCGCAACCGTCTCAGTATTATATGCCATCCCCACGTGCGAATCCCATGCATACAAGCGGCGCGCTGCCACGACAGCCGCGAGACCTGATGCACTGGAAACCCGAGCCTGATCTATTTGATTTGAACAGGCACAAACGGGAGCGGAGCTCTTTCATATAAAAAACAGTTTGCACAGAAGCGCCCTCGAGCGCTGCCTATGCATGCTCCGCTCCCAGACAAACTACACAGAGTGAGTGTGTGTCACCCTCGCTTAAATAAGGCGGGCAAGGGGACGCACACTGACTGAATAATTTCTCCTTATTGTTCGCCATAATCAGAGTGACGGACAACACCAAATAAGACAAACAGGTTGACACAGAAGGCTTGCTGAAGACCAGAAGCTGACGCTGTTATGATCCGGTGTCCTTTTATAGCTTCTGCATCGCCGTCACATGCGACGTCACGAGTGACGTGATTACGCTACGCCAATCAAGATTGAATAATTGACTTCAGACGCTTCATGCCGAAGGCATTCCCCAATGTGTCGATTCTCGACGCAGCGTCTCGTTCCTTCGAAAGGAAACCATAGTTCGAATTACAGGGGGTACTGGGGGGTACTATACCCCCCAATGAAGACCCAGTACCTCCCAAAGGGACAGAAATATCAGTTTTGGGGGGGTCAGATAATTTTTCTGATATTGTGAAAAAATATAATTAGAGTTACAATAGGCTACAAGTCAACTCCTATTTTCACTGTAGGAACATTTTAATGTAAAGCGATTTCAGACACCCCTATTGTGGACCGTACCATTTTTAACCACCGTGGCTAGAAGCAACGGAGATAGAGAACGGTTTGCTGCTGACCTGCATGGATAAATGTAAGTTGCTAGCTGACGTCTAGCTTGTTGATTTTACAACCTTCATTTATTAACGTGTTTTGTTCTTTCATAGCTCATGTCACGTCTTCATACATTGAATTACCGGCTACTTACCTGCTACTTACCCACTGAGGCTAGTTAAGTGGACCTTAGTTACCAAGGTTAGTTAGCAAGGTTAGGTAGCAAGATAATTCTCAATTTAAATCAAGCTTTACATTGTGGTGAGTTAAAATCAGGGGCGGATCTACAAACAACATTGTTAGTGTATTAGAGTTACAGAGTGTGTGTGTGTGTGTGAGAGAGAGAGAGAGAGAGGCGCGGGCGCGATCGAACTGTGTGTGTGTGTGTCGTATGACTAAATCTGTTCATATTTCCTCAAAACTCACTAGAAGACATCATTTGAGGGGTCTTTTTTTTTTTTTATCTCCTGGGGAGCAAACCCCCCAAGAATGGCTTTTTCACAAAGTACAATTTAAGTATAGACTACACAGACTGTTGATAGTGATTACACAGAGAAAGGGTCCACAATTCACAAATTAAGACCCTCACCATCCAAAAACCCAGCTACATCTCTGATTTGACTCCCACTCCGTGTAATGTAGGTGTAGAGAACAAAACACATTCAATGAAAACCGTAGCATTTTAAATTATGAATAATGTCCATGGCCCCCCTCCTGAAACCTCATGCCACCCCTTTACCACCCCAGGTGGTAGTATGGTTTTTTATAGTATGCTCCTTAATCACATTAAAGATTGTGTTGATTTGACACTGACTACCATAGACTACAATGGAAAATTGGTTTCTGTTTATACAGTATATGAGAGGGTTGGGTCTTACCTCCAGGTCTTATGAAATCTAAAAATAAACCAAATCAATATTTCATGAAATAGGCAATAGGCTTCTTGAAAAGGTATTACTTTTACTAGTAATTAGAATGGTATTTCAGTGCACTTAACTTCTAACTTTTGGGAGTTGATCAAAACAGTTCTCTTTTGGATATATAATAACAATGAGATATTCTGTAGCCTACTGATTATCAGTTTGTCGCATGTTTAGACCTTGTATGTGTGTTGCACAACACATGTTGCACTTGGCGATCACGGTGGGGATTGATATGGTAGTGGACCATGATGGTCATAGAAGAAGTGAAGGGGCAGTACCCCCCAATTATGGTGGGGTAATTCGCACTCTGAAGGAAACCACAGATCAGCAACATTCACCATGGATTTGATGTAGTACCAGTAACTGTAACTATAGTATACTATGGTTACTAACTGTAACTACACATGTTTTTCCAGCACTTCAAAACTATAATATCATATTTAAATATTATTTTTAATGTGATGACCAAAAATTTTTTTGTGCATCCTTTAAAGTTTGTCCCCATTTATAAAACTAAACGTTTCAAGAAGTAAGAAAACTCACAATTATTTAAGCATAAAAAAAATGAAATTACCATTGTAAACAGTAGGTGGCTGCAGAGGACACTTATTTGCTATTTTCCCTCCCTAATATCTGTTTTGTCACTCATTTTGCTTTTGAATTAATATTAAGACATACACACACACACACACACTCATCCTCCTCTCTCTGCTGCAGCTCCACTGAGGGCGATGAGGAAGAGGAGGTTGTTCACATGGGAAACGCGATCCTGTCGTTCTACTCGGCTCTGATCGACCTGTTGGGCCGCTGCGCTCCAGAGATGCACGTGAGTCTCACACACACACACGACGACCTCAGGGATGCGATCGATCTTGATGACTGACTGATTGAGTGTGTGTGTGTGATGTTGATCTGGTCTATCAGCTGATCAATAAGGGTAAAGGTGAAGCTCTGAGGATCCGGGCGATCCTGCGCTCGCTCGTTCCCACTGAGGATCTGGTCGGCATCATCAGCATCCCTCTCAAGATGCCCACCGTCAATAAAGGTGACAAACTCTCTCACAATTCTTGTGGTGTGTGTGTGTGAGTGTGTGTGAGTGAGTGTGTGAGTCCAGGGATGCAAACAGCGCGCTTTTCGACGCCTCACGCATTTTTCACGTCAGTTTGGGTTACCGGACGCGAATAGCGCGTCAAATTCGTGCCTATCGCGTCTAGTTATACGCTTGACCACTTTGAATCCATTCGCGCGTAAAGAGCGAAATTGTGCAAAAGTGTCGCGCGTCGGAGGCAAAATCCGATGAAACTCCGGAGGCGAAACCCGTTGTTGACGGCCATCTTTTTACATGTTTTGATGTCCACATGTTACTGTTCAAGAAATTACAGTGACTGTAGCATTTCTAGCGTAAAGAAGTGGACAAATATTAAAGATTAATTTGTATTTACAACTTACCAGGTTGCCCAATCTCCTCACTGACCCTCTTCCAAGCGAGGTCCTTTTTGTTCCTGTCTCTGTAAAAATATGAAGTGGAATCGTACAATTCTGGGTGACTGCTTACAGCAAGAATAAATTTTTCCTCCATAGCTGTCAGTGATTTAGGAATGAAAGATTCCGAGCGGGAGTTTACCTCACTTTACCTCCTGAGTGACAGCAGGCAGCTAGGCTCCTGATTGGTTAACGCGGCGCGAATTGACGCCAAAGTTCAGATTTTTCAACTCAGGCGGCAGACGCGAATTCGCGTCAAACTCGTGAATGCACAAAATGCACCATTCGCGGGTAACTCGGCAGACGCTCAATTCGCGCCATTCACGCGAACTTGACGCGCGAATGAGGCGTATTCGCGTCTACCGCGCCGCGCTCTACGCGTCATTCGTGCCGCAGGAATTTTTTCTACGCGCGTAACGCGTCTTTGCATTGACTTTCACATTGAAATCACTCGCGCCTGACGCGCTATTCGTGTCCGGTGTGAACGCAACATAACAGCGCGCGCGCCTCGTCCGGTTACAGCAGGATGCACGGTAAAACTCAATCCAATATGATGTATTCACATTATAGTGCTTGATCTGTAGATAAAAGGCTGTTGATTTGCATAAAATTACTTCATTTAGTGTATTTGTAAATTATGTTTGTTGCTGTTTTTAAACGACTTGCTACCGTGCCTGTTACCACAAGGACTATGAATCGGCACGATAACTGGAATTTAAAACTGTGAAGAAACAAATGATCAATAAACTGTTGGACAGATATAGCCTACACTAGGATTTGTGCGCTCGACATTTCTTCGCTTTGTGCCGTGAACTTTTAAATGCGCACTTGTCCAGCGCAGCGCTGCACACTGTGACTCCATGTTGCTTTGAGCACATCATTCTGCACCCGCGATGCGCATACGCGCTTTGTGCGCTCTGGTTTGAAGCGTTCATGGTTTTGCGCACTGAAAGATTATTAAAAGCCTATATATTTTTTATACCTATCCTGCACAAAACATTTAAAATAAGTATAATTTAATTGTATATTATTTCTGTGTAGTGTAGTGTAGGCTATATAAATATATCTGAATTCTTGACATTCCTATATAAATATAAAATTGTCAAATGTATGATTGCATGATTGAATTTTATAAGAGTACTAATAGTAATTTGTTTTTATTACCATGTTTAGTTTTTATAAAATTACTGTGCAGATTTTTTCAAGAATTACTTTTTGCTTCTGATTTATACACTCATTAAGTTTAATAAAAACACATAATACATTTATGTAATATTTAAAGGTGTTAACTGTAATCTTACACTGCAAAATGATAACTTACAAAGGATTAAATTCATCACAATTATGGATATTTGCCGCGGGGCGAGGGCTTTGATAACCTCTTTCTTTTTTGACCATACATGTGTTTGCATCCGCGGTGAGTGTAGGTGAGTGATAGTGATAGAGTTATAGTGATTGAGATAGTGTGTTATGGGGTGAGTGTGAGTGAGTGTGTGAGTGATAGTGATAATGATTGAGATAGTGTGTTATGGGGTGAGTGTGAGTGAGTGTGTGAGTGATAGTGATAATGATTGAGATAGTGTGAGTGTGTGAGTGATAGTGATAGTATGAGTGTGTGTGTGGGTTGCTATTGCTGGATCACACACATGTTCCACATTCCCCTTATTCAGTCCCTACTCATACAATAGATCATTGAACTGAATTATGAAATCTCTCTCTCTCTCTCCTTCACTCACACTCACTCACACACACACACACACACACACACACACACACACACACACACACACACACACACACACACACACACACACAGACGGCAGTGTCACTGAGCCTGACGTGTCGGCCAGCTTCTGTCCGGATCACAAGGCCCCGATGGTGCTGTTTCTGGACCGTGTCTATGGCATCGAGGACCAGAGCTTTCTCCTGCATCTGTTAGAGGTGGGATTCCTGCCGGACCTGAGAGCCGCCGCCTCGCTGGACACGGTCAGTCACAGAACACACACACACACACTTCATCTGATCCCATGAGCCTCTCTGTCTCACCCGCAGCTCTCTGGCTGCTGATCGTGTTCGAGTTTAAAACACTAATGCTGGCAGTTTAAGGGATCACTCACTTATGTTCCTAAATTAGCTGTGGGAATCTGTGTACACGATCACACGGTTTATTGCAGTAGAAGTCAAGTCACGTTTATTTCTCAAGTGCTTTATACAGCAGGGTTTTTTCTGGGTCAAAAATGGTCTTTGGTGGGGGCCGACACACACTGTCATCCTTTCTTGTCATTTAAAAAAAAGCTGTGATTATACCACTGGATTTCATAGCTTTGTAAGATAAAATCCTTATAATTGTTTGGTATATAATCATATCAATATAAAAAAGTAGCATTAAAAAGTTTATTTTAAATAATCCAATTTTCAATTGAATAAATTTATCAGCTAGCTAACAACAATTTGCTTTGCACTTTTTTTCTGGTTTCACCTCACTCCAGTCAAAAATAAAATATTTTTATGGTCATTTCTACACAATTTTTTTCAATTTTCTACAAAAGTAATATAAATAACCTGAAAATACTGTAGTTTATTAATGTTAAATCTTGCTAACCACTCTTACTAAAAAAAATGGGGTAAGCTCACTTACATTCTCATTTTAAGAGGTGTTTAGTAAAGTATTTGTTTGTAACACTTTACAATATGGTTTGATTTGTTAACATTAGTTAATGTATTATTCTAACTAACATGAACTAACCATGAGCAATATATTTGTTACTGTATTTATTAATCTTTGTTAATCTTAATTAAAAAGATTAAAATTTGTTCATGTTACTTCACGGTGCATTAACTAATGTTAACAAATACAACTTTTGATTTCAATAATGTAGGCTACTAGTAAATGGTGAAATTAACATCAACAAAGATTAATAAATGCTTTAGAAGTGCAGTTTATTAAAGTCCCCGTGGACCGGAAGTTGCAACTGACTTTATTTCAGTGTTGTGACGTATTTCCGAGACAAACGGAATACTAAATGAGAAAAATAGAGGGCGTGGCTTTTCCAACTGGAACCTGATTGGATCTAGAAAAGTAGGCGTTTCATTCAGGCATCAGTTGGAGGGGGCGTGGTCAAACTGACATCATCAGAGAAGGGCCGAGGAGCATTTGCAGATTTTAAAAAATGTTTTGTGTTCGTCGACTTGCAGGGATTAATTGTTCACCACAAAACTAACAATTTGCACTAATAAAGTAAATATGGTCAATTTTGATTTCACGTGTACTTTAATAGTTAATGTTAGAGTTTAATAAATCGAACCTTATTGGTAAAGTGTTACCGATTTGTTACACCGATTCAGACGTCTCGTGAGTTCAGTGTTGGAAAGATCAGTTGTTTTATCCATTCATTAAAGTGAATCGGTTCAAAGGAATGATTAGTTCACGAATCGCACATGTCATTAGCGGACGTGTACGCGTTGTGTGATTATCCCAGCAGTGAGAACATCGCACAAGATCTGTCAACACAGAAAACATTTCATCACTGGATATTTTTTTTCGTTTATTGAAAGTGTGGTTTATGTCAGCTGAATGTGCGGAACGCTTTTCAGAGAAGATAAGGCAACGTTTTTTTATTTTTTATTATTCACTTTCAGGAAAATAATCTCCGAATGCTCCACGTGAAACTTTGTTCCTCCGACCTTTTACTGTCGTGTTAATTGATTTTGATTAATATGCGCGGCCAGAAAAACAGGAAAAGGAAAAGTTCCAGGTTTTGGAGGAAAAACCCTGTACAATACCGATCGTTTCAAAGCAGATTCACAGTAATAAACAGGATAATAATTCAATTCACGTTTATTTGTATAGCGCTTTTCACAATACACATCATTTCAGAGCAGATTTACAGAAAATGCATGAGTCCACAATACAATTTAGAGTGATCTGTTATCAGAGGAAACTGTCTACGTTATGTTTTTCAGAAATGTACACATACAAAATCACAGTTAGCTAAAAATGTATTAATTTTAACAATGTAATAATTTAATGCAGAAACAATGAGCTCATTAAAGTAATGAATACTTGTCTGTTAACAAATAATTATGACATTTTGAAAATACAGCATTGGTGCATGTTGATTCAGTGTTAATATTGCAAAATAATAATTTTATATAATATAAATAATAATAACTGTTAATATTGCAAGATTCATCCGTTTCGGCACTTTCACAGAACATTCAAAAGTAACATTCCATAATGTTTGAAAAATTATAGAATGGAATGTTCCTTTAAAGCAGTTGAAAGGTCAAGCGTGTTTCGGGTAAAACATTTATGGTAGGACTTTAAAATCGTCCAATATCGTAGTTTTACCGTTTATTTTTTTTTGTCTTAGTCTTTGCATGTTTGCTTTGTAAACACCACCTGATTTAAACATCATGATCCTGTAGTTTTCAGACGAGCCGGTGAATCGTGTACGGTCTGAGTTCTCTTGATTCATCTCGTCTTCTGTTCTTTCCCAGGAGGCTTTGCGCACCACTGAAACGGCTCTGGCCATGAACCGGTACATCGGTTCTGCGATGCTTCCTCTGCTGACCCGCTGCGCTCCGCACTTCTCAGGCACCGAACATCACGCCGCGCTCATCGACTCCACGCTGTACACCATCTATCGCCTGTCCAAGGGCTGCTCGCTCACCAAAGCTCAGCGGGACGCCATCGAGGAGTGCTTACTGGCCGTCTGCAAGTGCGTACGCAGAACACACTGCTTTAAAGAGCCCGAGAGACTAGACAACTGCAGCTGTTATCGTTATAGTTATCACTGTAGTTATCATTCTGGCTTTGTTGTAGTTATCACTGTAGTTATCATTCTGGCTTTGTTATAGTTATCACTGTAGTTATCATTCTGGCTTTGTTATAGTTATCACTGTAGTTATCATTCTGGCTTTGTTGTAGTTATCACTGTAGTTATAATTCTGGCTTTGTTGTAGTTATCACTGTAGTTATCATTCTGGCTTTGTTGTAGTTATCACTGTAGTTATCATTCTGGGTTTGTTGTAGTTATCACTGTAGTTATCATTCTGGCTTTGTTGTAGTTATCACTGTAGTTATCATTCTGGCTTTGTTATAGTTATCACTGTAGTTATCATTCTGGCTTTGTTGTAGTTATCACTGTAGTTATCATTCTGGCTTTGTTATAGTTATCACTGTAGTTATCATTCTGGCTTTGTTATAGTTATCACTGTAGTTATCATTCTGGCTTTGTTGTAGTTATCGCTCTAGTTATCATTCTGGCTTTGTTATAGTTATCACTGTAGTTATCATTCTGGCTTTGTTGTAGTTATCACTGTAGTTATCATTCTGGCTTTGTTATAGTTATCACTGTAGTTATCATTCTGGCTTTGTTGTAGTTATCACTGTAGTTATCATTCTGGCTTTGTTATAGTTATCACTGTAGTTATAATTCTGGCTTTGTTGTAGTTATCACTGTAGTTATCATTCTGGCTTTGTTGTAGTTATCACTGTAGTTATCATTCCGGCTTTGTTGTAGTTATCACTGTAGTTATCATTCTGGCTTTGTTATAGTTATCACTGTAGTTATCATTCTGGCTTTGTTGTAGTTATCACTGTAGTTATCATTCTGGCTTTGTTATAGTTATCACTGTAGTTATCATTCTGGCTTTGTTATAGTTATCACTGTAGTTATCATTCTGGCTTTGTTGTAGTTATCACTGTAGTTATCATTCTGGCTTTGTTATAGTTATCACTGTAGTTATCATTCTGGCTTTGTTATAGTTATCACTGTAGTTATCATTCTGGCTTTGTTGTAGTTATCACTGTAGTTATCATTCCGGCTTTGTTGTAGTTATCACTGTAGTTATCATTCTGGCTTTGTTGTAGTTATCACTGTAGTTATCATTCTGGCTTTGTTATAGTTATCACTGTAGTTATAATTCTGGCTTTGTTGTAGTTATCACTGTAGTTATCATTCTGGCTTTGTTATAGTTATCACTGTAGTTATCATTCTGGCTTTGTTATAGTTATCACTGTAGTTATCATTCTGGCTTTGTTATAGTTATCACTGTAGTTATCATTCTTTCTTTGTTGTAGTTATCACTGTAGTTATCATTCTGGCTTTGTTGTAGTTATCACTGTAGTTATCATTCTGGCTTTGTTATAGTTATCACTGTAGTTATCATTCTGGCTTTGTTGTAGTTATCACTGTAGTTATCATTCTGGCTTTGTTATAGTTATCACTGTAGTTATCATTCTGGCTTTGTTATAGTTATCACTGTAGTTATCATTCTGGCTTTGTTGTAGTTATCACTGTAGTTATCATTCTGGCTTTGTTATAGTTATCACTGTAGTTATCATTCTGGGTTTGTTGGAGTTATCACTGTAGTTATCATTCTGGCTTTGTTATAGTTATCACTGTAGTTATCATTCTGGGTTTGTTGTAGTTATCACTGTAGTTATCATTCTGGCTTTGTTATAGTTATCACTGTAGTTATCATTCTGGGTTTGTTGTAGTTATCACTGTAGTTATCATTCTGGCTTTGTTGTAGTTATCACTGTAGTTATCATTCCGGCTTTGTTGTAGTTATCACTGTAGTTATCATTCTGGCTTTGTTATAGTTATCACTGTAGTTATCATTCTGGCTTTGTTATAGTTATCACTGTAGTTATCATTCCGGCTTTGTTGTAGTTATCACTGTAGTTATCATTCTGGCTTTGTTATAGTTATCACTGTAGTTATCATTCTGGCTTTGTTGTAGTTATCACTGTAGTTATCATTCCGGCTTTGTTGTAGTTATCACTGTAGTTATCATTCTGGCTTTGTTATAGTTATCACTGTAGTTATCATTCTGGCTTTGTTATAGTTATCACTGTAGTTATCATTCTGGTTTTGTTAGTCATCATTGTAGTTTTTTTACAGTTATCATTATAGTTATCGTTGTAGTTTCGTTACATTTATTGTTGTAGTTTTGTTATGGTTATAGTTATCGTTGTAGTTTTGTTACAGTTACAATTATAGTTATCGTTGTAGTTTTGTTATGGTTATAGTTATCATTATAGTTATTGTAGTTATCGTTGTAGTTTTGTTACAGTTACAATTATGGTTATCATTAGTTATAATTTGTAGTTTTGTTAGTTATCGTTGTAGTTTTTTTAGTTATTGTTGTAGTTTTGTTATGGTTATAGGGTGTTTACGTTGTGTTGATTTAACCTCTGACCTCTGTTCAGGTACCTCAGACCCTCCATGTTGCAGCATCTTCTGCGTCGGCTGGTGTTTGACGTGCCGCTGTTGTCTGAATACTGTAAGATGCCTCTGAAGGTAAACATCATCTGATCATCGCCTTCATACATGACAGAGATTGTGTTTATGCTTTCATTATGCCACTGTCTCTGTAGATTTGAGTTTTCTTCACCGTATCTCAGTTTTCGGTTATTCTGTAGCTTGACTCCGCCCCTTCTAAGTCACTCCCACATTCATCATGCCATATTTGACTAAGTCCCCGCCCCTTATCTAGGCCCCGCCTCTCTCAGAAGTCCCAGCACATGCATTAGATGTTTTCCTCCATATATGATCATTCCAATGCCATTAGGATTAGGATTCCCATCCCAAAAATTAAAGGCAGCAATTGAGGTTATGCATTGACGTCACTTTCCCGCGGGAACACACTCCCTCAGCCGGACTGAGTGTCAGAAGAGCTGCTGAGTGACTGGATTTAATAGGAGAAACTATGAGAACGCCAGTAAAACAAACGATTATCAGTTTAAACTAAAGCTTGGACTCGATATAGTGTTCCTTACAACTTCCCAAAGATCCAGTGATCGTGGATATCCACATGCAGGAGGAATCATGTTTCCTGACATTTATATGAGCCTGATTTCGACGCCAGGGAAATACATAAAGCAAATCTGCCTGTGAACGCTTTATATAAATACAATATAGGTCTAAATATGGGTGATCACTTATATCAGTGTTATATAAATCATCATATCGTCCAGTCCTGAAACTTGTATAGTTTTTGTCAGTGTTTATTTAAAAACATCCAATTATGCAGAATATACGATGGTGAATATTTAATTGATGAGTTGTCAATACAATATATAACAACACAATATTTAGGGTGTGATTTTACCCCAAAATTCAATATATTAAAACAAATCCAGCTTTCTCTGCCTGGATCCAGTTGTTTCTGTGAATCGCAACGAATTCATTTGCTACTCTGTTCTGTAGCTTTCGGCAGTCTGTAAAAATATACCTCAGATTTCTTGTCAAATCTGTTTGTACAATTAATCTCAATGCCTTTTCTCATTTTAGATGTGTTTTGTGTGTTTTACGTGGCAAACCAATGCGGTCGCTCAGTGTTTCTGCCACTCAGTGTGTGTAACCGCAGTCACTCCGGACGATGGTGACGTCACACGCATAATCTCTATATGATTTAATGAGGATGATCGTGTGTGTGTGTGTGTGTGTGTGTCGCAGCTGTTGACGAATCATTATGAGCAGAACTGGAAGTATTACTGCCTGCCTTCGGGATGGGGAAGTTACGGTCTGTCGTCTGAAGAGGAGCTTCTGCTCACCAAGAAGATCTTCTGGGGAATCTTTGATTCTCTCTCTCAGAAGGTGAACAGGGATATTTGCTCATTTGTGATTGTTGGAGCATGCTGGGTAATTATGTGGCTGTACACTTCCATTCAAATGTTCGGGGTCAGTAGATTTCTTTTTGTAAGTGATTGATCGTTTAATGTGACAAGGACACATTTAACCCTGTGCTGAACATCCTTTAATTAATTTGGTTTTAAAAATTGCTTGCAAATATCTCATTAAGCTATATCGTCACCAAATATTGGTCCATAAACTCAATGAGGCTATGATCAGTCAGTTACAAAAAGAAAAGCTAAAACCTCTTGTAATTGAAAGAAAACAAGTTGATTGGCAATAACAAGAAAATTATGAGCAGTTTTTTTGTAGGCTGCTCATTTTTTACCAATACACCAACATTTTTGGGTTGTTTTATCCTGGGTGGGTCAGTAGGTCTTAGTCCAATGCAGTAACTAGTGTTTTCTGGGAAATGAAAATCTTCTCCGGGTCAAAATGATCAGAATACAACATGAGAGCTAATTGATCAAAAGTGACGACAAAGACATTTATAATGTTCTAGATTCTATTTCAAAGATTCTATTTCAATCAAATGCTGTTCTTTTTTAACTTTCTATTCATCAAAGAATCCTGAAAAATAAAATGTATGATGGTTTCCACACAGATTTGAAGCAGAACAATTTGTTCAACATTGATAATAATGTTTTTTGAGCATCAAATCATCATATTATAGTGATTTCTGAAGGATCATGTGACACTGAAGACTGGAGTAATGATGCTGAAAATTCAGCTTTGATCACAGGAATAAATTACACTTTACTATATATTCACATAGAAAACTGATGATTTACATTCTAATAATATTTCACTGTTTTTACTGTGTTTGATCAAATAAATGCAGCCTTGTTGAGCAGAAGAGACTCTTTCAAAAGTAGAAATAAATCTCAGCGGCCCCAAACTCTTGCCCTGTTATATTGAGTGTTTGATACCGTGAATGTTTATGCGCAGAAGTATGAGCAGGATCTGTTTAAGATGGCCATGCCGTGTCTGAGTGCCATCGCTGGAGCTCTACCTCCCGATTACATCGACTCCACGCTCAGCACAACGCTGGAGAAGCCGGTGTCTGTGGACACGCAGGGAAACTTCGACCCCAGACCCATAAACACAGCCAAGTACGTGCGCTTGAGAGTCAGAGACTCATCAGAGACAGAACAAAAAATAGATACAAAAAATAATAATCATGTGTATGAATGTACATCATGATTCAAATGATCTTGTACAGTGACCTCTGTCTCATTTAAATAATAAAAGTGACTCCTTAACAGATATGAGACTTCAAAGGGGTGTTTTCTGTCTATATGCACCTATAAAAATTAATATTTACAAATCAAAATCAAAATCTGAACATTGGCTGTCTGAGACGAATGACTTTCCTCGTTTTCCTGTCGCAGCGTCTGCCTCCCCGAGAAGCTGGAGTTCATCGCACACAAATACGCTGAACATTCCCATGACAAATGGGCTGCTGAGAAGGTGAGTCGATGAAACAGACCTGTCAATCATCTTACTTTCATACAGTTGATCGGTGACGAACACGAAGAAGATGAAGCCTATAGAACGCAGTTAGAATGAGCCTAAAATTCAAGATATCAGGGCAAAAATTCCCCTGTATGAGTTTTTGTCTCATACAGTATTTGTCACATGTTATAGTTATATATCACACGAGTGCTGGTTTTGTTCACAAGTGCAAATGTGATATTGATTTCATACAACAGTTCAATAAATAAGACGTTAATATGGGTTATTTTAGACAAAATATTGTCTGCTTTTGATCATTTGCCAATGAAAATATTAAGATTAAAGCCAGAGCAGAACTATTGTGCATCTCTGAGCAACACAATGTTTCATTTCTGAATTGAGCTAATCAATAGGGTGAACCAATGATTCAATGACTCGAATGAACCAATGATTCAATGACTGGCAGTTTTATTTACCGCCACCTACTGGCTGTTTGAACAAAATGATTTAATAACTTACTAATTTAGATATTTACCGCCACCTACTGGCAGTTTTAGTTTCTTATTCAGGGTATCATTTAAATTTCATATTTCCATATTAATAATAAAAAAAAAACTTTTAAAGGGATATTTTGAAGAATGTTGGTACCTTTTACCTTTGACTTTCTTTCTATGAACAAAAAAACTGAGGAATTTCTTAAATTATCTTCTTTTATGTTCCTCAGACGAAAGATAGTCATATAGGAAATAATATCATGGTTGTTGTAGCCTAAAAAGTTTCTGTAATAAAATCTATGTTCAATCAAATTTAGAAATTTGGTAATGTATATTTGATTATTTTCTCATTTAACACAATAAGGACTTTACATTATCTTTAGGAGATAATTAAATTTGTATTTGTTATTAATTAGGTTAATGAATTAGCACATCATGTACTTAATTAGATTAAAATATGTAATTGCTTGACAGCCCTAATACAAATATACATTTCTGAATTGGAAACAGATAAAGTCACAATAACCTTTTTTACACCGCAAAAACGGATGTTCTTCCTAATATCTTCTTAAATCAAGATACATTTACTGGAGAACAAAAATTACGCGAGATATTAAGTCTTGCTTTATGAAAAGAAAGTCTTGCTTTCTGATTAAAACAAGAACTACAATCTGTCAGTGAGGTTAAAAAAAAAAGTTTTTGTTCTTGTTTTAAGCACAAACTTAAGATTGATTTATCTGTACTGACACTATCAGACGAAAACAAAACATGAATAATGACACTTTTGTCTTCTGAAATTGTGTCATAATTGAAGAATTTTACCACATTAACTGTAATGTTTCAGCTTATTACTGTGAAGCTGCTTTGAAACCTTCTGTATTGTATAAAGCGCTTTAGAAATACTTAGAGAACACACTAAACATTGACTTTAATTCCCTGTAAGCTGCTTTGGATAAATGTGCAAATTCAAACGTGAAAGATGTTTCCGTGTGTTCGTTGTTCAGGTGCTTTTAGGCTGGAAACACGGAGAAACCGTTGATGAAAAAGCAAAAACTCACCCAATGCTGAGATCCTACAAATCACTCACAGAGAAGGTACAAACCAGCCCTCAGAACATCCAGCGTAATATGATCTTTGGCTCTCAGTGTGAGTGTTTGTGTGTTTCTGCTCGCAGGAGAAGGAGGTTTACCGCTGGACGGTTCGCGAGTCCCTGAAGAGCATGTTAGCGATGGGCTGGAGCGTCGACCGAACCAAAGAAGGAGAAACCATGTTTCAGCAGAGAGAGATGGGGAAAATGCGCCGCATTTCACAGGCCTCTCAGGTGTCTTTGTGTTTAATCGTTTGCTAACTGTAGAAGTGCAAACATTTAATCAATTAACCAGCAGCCTCAAATCAGATCATGAATAATGAGCCCAATTCAATAATGCAGAACTGATAGATTAACTTTTGTGATTGTGTGTTTTCAGGGTAATGGCTTCAATCCGAATCCCGTGGACATGAGCAGCGTCCAGCTGTCCAGAGAACAACAGGTGACGCATGCAAATCATCCAACATCTGGAGATTTGTGCCCACATTGTACAACAGTTCGAATTTATGGTTAACTAAAACTAAAAGATGTACCGACATGTCTTCACTGCATAAATTATAAATTAAATAAAGATCAGTCCTTATTGAAGCTACATAAGTTATTCAGTCAAGAGCAGTGAGTGATTTTCTCTTCTTCTCTTGTTCTTTGATTATCCTTAATGACAGTCAGCAGCAGGTTTATTAGGATGCTGTACCTTTAAGACCGAATGCACATGATGCGGATCTGATGCATGCAATTTTCTCACAACTCTTTAAGACTGTGCTTGCAAGGATACTCGACAAAACTGGCTTTTTGGCATCATTTTGTGTTTTCTGCACTGCATTCTCTTTTGTGTCTTATTGTGCTTGAATGGTTTAAATGCATTTGCATGAATAAGAGCGTGATCATATATTGCAACGCTAGGATGGCAGGAAAAAAACGGATGCTGTGTTAATTGCATTAAATATTTTTAACGTGTTTAACTGAAAAAAGTTATCGCATACGTTAACGCGTTCATTTTGACAGCCCTAATATTACAGGCCAGTGTATTCTTGGTAGACTCTGGACTTTCTAGGGCTAATAGAGTCGTTTCTGGGTGGTTTATGAGTGTTTTCTGTTGTCTGTTTCAGTCGATGGTTGAGGTTGTGGCTGAAAACTATCACAACATCTGGGCCAAGAAAAAGAAGAGTGATCTGGGAACTAGAGGTTTGTCTCTCTTGTCCTCAGCTTTCAGTTATTGTGCCGTGTGCAGGTCATGTGTGACGTGTGAATAATGTCATGCGTGACGTGTTAATAATGTTATGCGTGAAATGTTAATAATGTCATGTGTGACGTGTGATGGTCATGCTTTGTCAAGTTAATAAGGTCATGCGTGACGTGTGAATAATGTCATGCGTGACTTATGAATAATGTGTGAATAATGTCATGCGTGACGTGTTAATAATGTTATGCGTGAAATGTTAATAATGTCATGTGTGACGTGTGATGGTCATGCTTTGTCAAGTGAATAAGGTCATGCGTGACATGGGAATAAGGACATGCGTGACGTGTGAATAATGTCATATGTGACGTGTCAATAATGTCATGCGTGACGTTTGAATAATGTCATACGTGACATGAATAATGTGTGAATAATGTCATGCATGACGTGAATAATGTCATACGTGACATGAATAATATGTGAATAATGTCATGCATGACGTGAATAATGTCATACGTGACGTTTGAATAATGTCATATGTGATGTGTGAATAATGTCATGCGTGACATGAATAAAATGTGAATAATGTCATGCGTGAAGTGTTAATAATGTCATGCGTGACGTGTGAATAATGTCATGCGTGACATGAATAAAATGTGAATAATGTCATGCGTGACGTGTGATGGTAATGCTTGTCAAGTGAATAAGGACATGCGTGACGTGTGAATAATGTCATGCGTGACTTATGAACAATGTGTGAATAATGTCATGCATGACGTGTCAATGTCATATGTAGTGATCGACCGATATTGATTTTTTATAACCGATACCGATACCGATTATTTGCATGTTTATGTGCCCGATAACCGATATGCAGAACCGATATTTATTTACTGTTATACTTCTGTTTTTGACACAAATATTACAACGCAAATGAACTGAACAAACCATTTTATTTATAACAATCACTCCCTCCTATATAATATATATATATATATATATATATATATATATATATATATACATACAGTATATAATATATAATATAATCACTCCCTCCTATATAATATATATCCCTCCTATATAATATATAAATATAAAACTTTATATTTATACACAAATAAATAGAGGGGTCTGAGTCCAAAAAATAAAGTGCCTTTGTTTAAAAATAAAAGCTTTGATGAGGTAAAAAATAAAAGCACAAAAATTATTCTAACATACTGGGGGGAAAAAATCTAAATTACATGAATTTTGGTAGCTATTTTAGTAGTGTAACTTAATACTCCCAGTTAAGCAGAACTAGGTTGTAGTGTAGAAAACAGAGTCTTTCAGCATTCTGCCCTGTAAGCCTGCTTCATTTGTTTTCATAAATGGTAAATAAATCAAATTACAATAAAAACATTTATATTATTACATTATACAATTTATATCTAAATTATACATATAATTTATAAGCATCAGCAGCAACAATATTAACAATAGGCAAAATAAATGTTAAAAGTCTAATGTTTTCATATGGAGAGAATAATTGACAGGGGAGTCATATCACCTTTGTAGAAATGTAATTCATTTTAAACAGTTTTAGAAGGTTTATGTGCCGTTTAATAGGTTTAAACTAAGAGTGAGGAATAATTCATGGGTAATATTAATTCACTGCATAATATTAGCTGGAATATAACATTGTCAGGAGAGTAACAAACTAAACAGCATATACATCATTGCATTTTCCAACTAGTATGTTATTAATTATTAATAATATTTGTGTAGGTCTAGATCATGAAATGCTTTCTGACAAAGTGCTGTTTATCTATGCATTTACACATAACTATAACATTAGGCTATACGTTACTCAACCGCGATCGAGCGTGCAGATAATAAATAATTAATTTCCACAAAGCGGTATATTTAGATGTGTATTAGCGAAATAATTGCTATGTAGTAAATGATAATATAATCTAGGGTGTTTAAACAAGATAATCTTGTCAAAAGTTTCATTCAGTGGCCGTGCTCGAGCATTCCTGATCATCAACCCAGCGAGTGCTCAGCAATATGAACGAACTTTTTTTTCGAGACTAATGGTGAGCAAATACAACAGATAGAGAATTAAATTCAGCGCTTTTATTTTCAACATGCACTCATTCATGTCTGTTTTATTTAATTCATGTAAAGTTACGTCTTTATTGGGGCAGGACATGTCGGATTACGCTACGTGACTCAATGAGTTCGTCTCAATTTTTTAGAACCAAGCTGCATAAACTATATCAGGCATTTATGTCTCAAACCTCATTTCTGCATGCTTGTTATGTTAAATAAAGTTGAATAATTAAAGCAAAGCAAGTAGAACATATACTTTACGTGTGCACAGAGTTGTTCTTGACTGATCTCCTCAGACGCGGGCTGCAATGGCGGAATTCTCAAAACGACCACAAGATGGCGCTGTTTATCGGCAAATCCGATATTACAAAACCGATACCCGATTATGGGAAAATGCTTAAATATCGGGAAAAATATCGGTAAACCGATACATCGGTCGATCACTAGTCATATGTGACATGAATAATATGTGAATAATGTCATGAATGACATGTGAATAATGTCATACGTGACGTGTGAATAATGTCATGCGTGACATGAATAAAATGTGAATAATGTCATGCGTGACGTATGAATAATGTCATGTGTGACATGAATAAAATGTGAATAATGTCATGCGTGACGTATGAATGTCATGTGTGACGTGTGAATAATGTAATGTGTGACGTGTGAATAATGTCACGCATACGTGACGTGAATAAGGTCATGTGTGATGTGTGTATAATGTAATGTGTGACATGCATAATGTTATGCGTGACGCGTGAATAAGGTCATACGTGACGTGTGAATAAGGTCATGCGTGACATGTGAATAATGTCATGCGTGACGTGTGAATAATGTCATGCGTGACGTGTGAATAATGTAATGTGTGACGTGTGAATAATGTCACGCATACGTGACGTGAATAAGGTCATGTGTGACGTGTGTATAATGTAATGTGTGACGTGAATAATGTCATGCGTGACGCGTGAATAAGGTCATACGTGACGTGTGAATAAGGTCATGCGTGACGTGAATAATGTCATGCGTGACGTGTGAATAATGTCATGCGTGACGTGTGAATAATGTAATGTGTGACGTGTGAATGTCACGCATACGTGACGTGAATAAGGTCATGTGTGACGTGTGAATAATGTAATGTGTGACATGTGAAACATGTAATGTGTGACGTGAATAATGTCATGCGTGACGTGTGAATAATGTCATGCATACGTGACATGTGAATAAGGTCATGTGTGACATGTGAATAATGTCATGCGTGACGTGTGACATGTGAATAATGTAATGTGTGACGTGAATAATGTCATGCGTGACGTGTGAATAATGTCATGCATACGTGACATGTGAATAATGTAATGTGTGACGTGTGAATAATGTCATGCATACGTGACGTGTGAATAAGGTTATGCGTGACGTGTGAATAATGTCATGCGTGACGTGATGGTCATGCATGACGTGTGACATTATTCATTGAATGTGACGTGTGAACGTCATGCGTGTCGTCTAAAGGTCAAGCGTGTCGTGTGATGGTCATGCGTGAAGTGTGATGGTCATGTGTGTCGTGTAAAGGTCATGCGTGTCGTCTAAAGGTCATGCGTGTCGTGTGATGGTCATGCGTGAAGTGTGATGGTCATGTGTGTCATGTAAAGGTCATGCGTGTCGTGTGAAGGTCATGCGTGACGTCTGATGGTTGTGTGTCGTGTAAAGGTCATGCGTGTCGTGTGATGGTCATGTGTGTCATGTAAAGGTCATGCGTGACGTGTGATGGTCGTGTGTCGTGTGAAGGTCATGCGTGACGTGTGATGGTCGTGTGTCGTGTGAAGTTCATGCGTGTCGTGTGATGGTCATGCATGACGTGTGACATTATTCATTGAATGTGACGTGTGAAGGTCATGCGTGTCGTGTAAAGGTCATGCGTGTCGTGTGAAGGTCATGCGTGACGTGTGATGGTTGTGTGTCGTGTAAAGGTCATGCGTGTCGTGTGAAGGTCATGCGTGACGTGTAAAGGTCATGCGTGTCGTGTAAAGGTCATGCGTGTCGTGTGAAGGTCATGCGTGACGTGTGATGGTTGTGTGTCGTGTAAAGGTCATGCATGTCGTGTGAAGGTCATGCGTGACGTGTGATGGTCATGTGTGTCGTGTAAAGGTCATGCGTGTCGTGAGAAGGTCATGCGTGACGTGTGACGGTCATTTGTGTCGTGTGAAGGTCATGCGTGTCGTGTGAAGGTCATGCGTGACGTGTGATGGTCATTAGTGTCGTGTAAAGGTCATGCGTGTCGTGTGAAGGTCATGCGTGTCGTGTAAAGGGCATGCGTGTCGTGTGAAGGTCATGCGTGTCGTGTGAAGGTCATGCGTGTCGTGTGAAGGTCATGCGTGACGTGTGATCGTCTGTTGTGTGAAGGTCATGCGTGTCGTGTGATGGTTGTGTGTCGTGTAAAGGTCATGCGTGACGTGTGATGGTCATGTGTGTCGTGTAAAGGTCATGCGTGTCGTGTGAAGGTCATGCGTGTCGTGTGAAGGTCATGCGTGTCGTGTGAAGGTCATGCGTGACGTGTGATGATCGTGTGTCGTGTAAAGGGCATGCGTGTCGTGTGAAGGTCATGCGTGTCGTGTGAAGGTCATGCGTGTCGTGTGAAGGTCATGCGTGACGTGTGATGATCGTGTGTCGTGTGAAGGTCATGCGTGACGTGTGATGGTCGTGTGTCGTGTGAAGGTCATGCGTGACGTGTGATGGTCGTGTGTCATGTAAAGGTCACATGACGTGTGACATTATTCATTGAATGTGACGTGTGAAGGTCATGTGTGTCGTGTAAAGGTCATGCGTGTCGTGTGAAGGTCATGCGTGACGTGTGATGGTTGTGTGTCGTGTAAAGGTCATGCGTGTCGTGTGAAGGTCATGCGTGACGTGTAAAGGTCATGCGTGTCGTGTAAAGGTCATGCGTGTCGTGTGAAGGTCATGCGTGACGTGTGATGGTTGTGTGTCATGTAAAGGTCATGCGTGACGTGTGATGGTCATGTGTGTTGTGTAAAGGTCATGCGTGTCGTGAGAAGGTCATGCGTGACGTGTGACGGTCATGTGTGTCGTGTGAAGGTCATGCGTGTCGTGTGAAGGTGATGCGTGACGTGTGATGGTCATGTGTGTCGTGTAAAGGTCATGCGTGTCGTGTGAAGGTCATGAGTGTCGTGTAAAGGGCATGCGTGTCGTGTGAAGGTCATGCGTGTCGTGTGTAGGTCATGCGTGTCGTGTGAAGGTCATGCGTGACGTGTGATGGTCTTGCGTGTCGTGTGATGGTTGTGTGTCGTGTAAAGGTCATGCATGTCGTGTGAAGGTCATGCGTGTCGTGTGATGGTTGTGTGTCGTGTAAAGGTCATGCGTGTCGTGTGAAGGTCATGCGTGTCGTGTGATGGTCATGCGTGACGTGTGATGGTCAAGTGTGTCGTGTTGCGTGTGTTCTCAGGTGCAGGAGGAACGCATCCGCTGCTGGTGCCGTACGACACGCTCACTGCCAAAGAGAAAGCAAAGGACCGAGATAGAGCGCAAGATCTCTTCCGCTTTCTCCAGACCAACGGCTACGCCATCAGCAGGTGCATACGTGTGCACTTTTACATGCGTGTGCTCGCACGAGGACTGAGTGTAACGTGCCGTTGTGTTTCTCACAGGGGTCTGAAGGACATGGAGCAGGACTCTTCCTCCATGGAGAAACGCTTCGCCTACAAGTTTCTGAAGAAGCTGCTGAAATACGTCGACTCCGCACAGGAGTTCATCGCTCACCTCGGTTGGTTTCTTCTGTTTGTCTGGAGTCATGTGATTCTGTCACAAATTCTATTTAGATCATGAATTAACCGTCACACTCTCGCTGGTTTCAGAGGCGATGGCGGCCAGTGGAAAGAACGACAGGTCACCACATGAACAGGAGATCAAGTTCTTTGCTAAGGTTTGATCATCTAAGTGTACCTAATCTAACTGTAATTATATATACATACAGTCAAACCAAAAATTATTCAGACACAAGATATAATTTTTTATATTTTTTTTACTAGTGTGTGCAGGACACTATAGTTAATTTATGTAAGTGAAGAGAGCAAAATAAAGTAAACTGTTACATTTACCCACAAATTCTTCATACGTTGACTACCAGTAAAATTTATAAAAATTTGTGAACAAAAATGATTGGGACACTTTGAGCTGATCATGTTTTGCTGAAGTGTTTTTTCTTTAATAACTAATGCACCTTTTTACACCACAGACTGAACAACATGAAGCATTGCTTGGTGATTGGTTGAGCTAAACTGGTATTATCTAATTGTGTAGTTAAATTTAACAGCTGACAGATATTCAACATAATTCATGTGTGAGAGTCTAACAGAAGGACGGACAAAACCAGTCAAATATCAACTGATTTAATAACTCTGAGTCCTGCTCATATTTTACTACCATTTTCTAAACTATAGCGAATAAACTGATAATGTGAGAAATGTTTAAGGTGTCTGAATAAATTTAGTTTTGACTGTATAATATATACATATTCTTCATCATACTGAGTTTAATTTCCTGTTTACCTGTTGTACTTCCTGTAGGTGCTCCTCCCACTCATAGACCAGTATTTTAAAAACCACTCGCTCTACTTTCTGTCGTCGCCCACTAAGAATCTGAGCAGCAGCGGATACGCGTCTAACAAAGAGAAAGAGATGGTCACCAGGTGATGGAACGTCTTATGTGACATAATTATGTAAATATGTATCGTGCAGTTAAAATATGTCAATTTAATTGAATTACTTCTTCGGTCGTGACGCATCATTTATAAATGTTGGTTTATATGGCCTTTTTTTATTCCATGGTCAAATGTTATGTGTTATGATGAATATTTTGGTGGCTAATGACTCAATCATCAGTGATTCTTCGCTCTTCACTTGTTTAAGCTTGCGTTTCTCCTTCCTCTCACTGTCTTCTTCACTTCTCTGCTGCAAGTCTGTTCTGTAAGCTGGCCGCTCTGGTTAGACACAGGATCTCTCTGTTTGGTAAGATCATCGTGTGTCTCTCTCTCTCTGTGATATTCATTGAGTGTTTGGTTTTCAGTGGTTTCTGGTGTGTGTTTGTAGGAAGTGACTCCACCACTATGGTCAGCTGTCTGCACATCCTCGCACACACACTCGACACCAGGTACGAGTCCTTCCATTGCACCGACCTGCATTATATTTCATATTTCTTACTCATTTTGGGGTGCTGATTCCAAAAATGTTTTGCTCTGAGATGTCATACGGAGTCGGTGAAAGTGTTTGTCGGTTTGCTGAAAGTGTCAAACGATATTTTTCTTGAGGTTGATTGATTTTACTTGAACTTACCACTGCATTTGATACTGTGGATCATAGTATCCTTCTTTGGCATCTAAAACATTGGGTCGACATCAAGGGTTTAGTTCTTATCTTAAAGACATGACTTTCTCTGTTGCTTTGTGTAAGTTTTCCAGCTCCTATTATTAGTTGAGTACCTCAGGGCTCCGTACTGGTCCCACTTCTTTTTAACTTATATGCTCATATATATATTAGTGCTGTCAAACGATTAAAATATTTAATCGCGATTAATCGCATTAATGTCATAGTTAACTCGCGATTAATCGCACATTTTTATCTATTCTAAATTTCTCTTGATTTCTCTTTGTTCATTATTTTTTCTCATTTTAATGCTCTTATCAACATGAAAAAAGTGGATTGCTTTCTTTGTGCACATTTTTTTTTTATTGAAAACAACATAGGCAATACTCTGTTCAATTTCACACTAACATTCTCACTTGGAGCAAATAATTTCTTTGTAACACAATGTAACACTGTCCATCAATAAAAGGGTGAAAGAAATACTGACGAGGTACTGATATTGACGAGGGGGCGGAGAATTCGCATTAGGTGTGTGTGTGTGTGCTTGGCCATCATCAAGTGGTATTTCAGACTGGACGTGCTGCGATGATGATAGCTCAGTTCATAACGACAAAACACACGTCACTCTGGTCTAGTCAATGGAACCATTTGGCAACTTTTTAAAAGTAAACTTTCCATTCAGAATCTTATTGGCATCCATTTCGGCGTCTCGCGCTCGTCATCCACTCAAAACGTAACGTTAACCTATTTGGCCGGCTCGCAAGCCCAAACAAGTGTGTGTGCGCGTGCCTGTTGTTTTGTTTCCGGTCTAGCTAGATCCACTTGCGCTTTGGTCGACGAAGCAACAAAACGTCCTCGCACGGTGCAAGCCCTTGAAATGAATGGGTTTCATAGCGCAGCGCCGCGCATGCCGCGTCCTGTTGCAAAAGCATGTGAAAAAAAACTACAAAGTTTGCTAGACCAAAAAGACCGTTAATCTCGCGATAAAAAAATTAATCGCGTTAAAATGGTTTTGCGTTAACGCCGTTAATAACGCGTTTAACTGACCGCCCTAATATATATATATATATACATTTTTTTTATTCCCACTTTTATGACTATTTATGCCTAACTATGATTTCAAGGTTAGAATAATGGCCAGTAACAGAAGAAAATGCATGCTTTCTGCTATGTCTGTGTTTTACTATATCCTTAATAATATATATATATATATAGTATATAATAATATATATAGTAATATATATATTACTAGGCTGTATTTATTTATTAACATTAACATTAACTTTTTGTGAATTTCTTTCACATTAAATTAAGTATTTTAACATATTTTCCCACTCCTTTGCAAAAGTTAAATGACACATTTTGAATACTACTTTTTGTTATAAAAATCAAAACAGTGATTCCTATCTTCCTCGGTCGAGTCGGGTTACAACTATTTGTTAAATGTTCGTCTGATTTTCACATGAATGACGATATTTTATGCCTAATCCTGATTTCAAGGTGAGAATTATGGTGGAAGATAATGCAATCATGACCCAGATATTCTGTTTTTATTCAAACAGCAACAGAAAAATACAGATTTATTTATTTATTTATACGGTTTATGATGAGTTGTTTGACATTAAATGGAGTATTTGAACATATTTTTCCACTCCTTTGCAGAAGTTAAATATCACATTTTGAATTTTGTCTAAACATTTGTCTACTTTCGTAAGTGCAAGTGCATTACAGCTGATACATATAATTAGAAAAATCCTCATTCTTACAGTATTTTGCGATTAAGAGTCTTTTGATGTTTTTGACCACACATAAGGTGATATTAGGGCTTTTTTGCAAATCAATATTTTCCAGATCCAGTGCTGTGTTATGTAAGGTGCTGTATGTAACTTTTTTACTCTTCTAAAGCATAAAAATACCATAATAAGTTTGCAGATATTTAGGAAACATGCTAAACATGCTTCACATACTCGTTTCTCTGAAAAACACTTCTACAGCCAGTTATTTTACTGGTCAGTCGGTTTTTGTTTTGACTCCGCCCACTGCTAGTTCAGCCAATAGTATTTCGACGTTTTTTTATGATTTGTTGGACTGCGGTGACGGATGGTTTCTCTCGCAGGACCGTGATGAAATCCGCATCCGAGCTGGTCAAAGCCGGTTTGAGGACTTTCTTTGAGAATGCAGCTGAGGATCTGGAGAAGACCTTGGAGAACCTGAAGCTGGGCAAGTTCACTCACTCGCGCAGCCAGATGAAGGGCGTCTCGCAGAACATCAACTACACGACCGCGGCTCTGCTGCCGATCCTGACCGCGCTGTTCGAACACATCACTGAACATCAGTTCGGCTCTGACCTGCTGCGTGAGTCGCCGCACAACACCACGCTGATGTCCAACGGGAGATTCTTTCTCAAGTTCAGCTCATGCTGACTGTGTTTACTTTCTAAATTCACGTTCCTGCTCTTATTGAGCGTTTTATGATGTTATTATAAACAAACAAAAAATCCTTTGAAACATCTTTACTTTTCAATCATTTTAAGTAAATAAAAATGATTGGAAATGTAATTTAGGCTTACTTTAAATGGCCCTTGTGGTTAAACTGTGAACTGTAATGCTTGTGTTTTCTCAGTGGATGATGTGCAGGTGTCGTGTTATCGAATCCTGACCAGTTTATACGCTCTGGGGACTGGAAAAAACATCTATGTGGAGCGGTGAGCGAATCCCGGAGTCTTCTTCACCGGAAGCTGATGTGCTGGACATGCTCTTATGCTGTGTGTGTGCTGTGTGTGTCTGTGTTGTGTTTCGCGTGTGTTACATGTGTTGTGTGTGCGTGTTACGGGTGCGTTACATGTGTTCTGTTTGCATGTTATGTCTGCCTGTAATATGTGGTGTGTGTGTGTGTGTGTGTGTGTTACGGGTGCGTTACATGTGTTCTGTTTGCATGTTATGTCTGCCTGTAATATGTGGTGTGTGTGCGTGTGTGTGTGTGTGTGTGTGTGTGTGTGTGTGTGTGTGTGTGTGTGTGTGTGTGTTACGGGTGCGATACATGTGTTGTGTGTGTACGTGTTACGGGTGCGTTACATGTGTTCTGTTTGCATGTTATGTCTGCCTGTAATATGTGGTGTGTGTGCGTGTGTGTGTGTGTGTGTGTGTGTTACGGGTGCGATACATGTGTTGTGTGTGTACGTGTTACGGGTGCGTTACATGTGTTCTGTTTGCATGTTATGTCTGCCTGTAATATGTGGTGTGTGTGTGTGTGTGCGTGTGTGTGTGTGTTACGGGTGCGGTACATGTGTTGTGTGTGTGCCTGTGTTGGGTTTGTTGTACGTGTGATTTGTTGTACGTGTGCGTTACATGTGTTGTGTGTGTTACTTGTGTTGTGTGTGCGTGTTACGGGTGTGTTACTGTGTTGTGTGCGTTTTACGTGTGCATGTTACATGTTATGTGTATACGTTACACATGCGTTACATGCGTGTGTGCATGTGTTGCGTGTGTGTTACGTGTTGTGTGTGCGTGCGTGTGTGTTGTGTGCACGTTACACGTGTGTGTTATGTTACGTGTGTGTGTTGTGTGCACATGATACACGTGCGTGTTATGTTACGTGTGTGTGTGTTACGGGTGTGCTACTTGTGTTGTGTGTGCATGTTACATGTGCTACATGTGCGTGTTGCATGTGTTTTATGTGCGTAACGTGTGCCGTTTCATGTGTTGTGTGTGTGCGCTTGTGTTGCGTGTATGTTACATGTGTTTTGTGTCCGTGTGACGTGTGCTTGTGTTTTCTTGTTGTGTGTGTGTGTGTGTTGCAGGCAGCTCCCGGCGCTGGGCGAGTGTTTGGCGACTCTAGCGGGTGCGATGCCCGTTGCCTTCCTCGAGCCACAGCTCAACAAACACAACCCTTGCTCTGTGTTCAACACAAAGACGTCTCGTGAACGAGCCAGTGAGTCGCACACGCCGCACTAATGCACTTACTAGGGTTCATTCAGTGACACACGGGTGCAAATCTGCTGTTTTTATGGCAGTTTATGATGATGAGCCATATTTGAAGCTACCTGACAAAAGCCAATTAACACACCTGTGACGCATCAGTTCAACTAGACATTCATGCACCAGTTTGTTGCATCACTTGAAAACCATAAACAGTCTACAGATCTTACTGTGTGTGTGTGCGGGTGTGTGTGTGTATGTGTGTGTATGTGTGTGTATATGTGTGTGTATGTGTGCGTGTGTTTGTGTGTGTGTATATGCGTGTGTGCATGTGTGTGCGTGCGTGTGTGTGTGTGTCTGTCCATGTCCGTGTGTGTGTCCGCGTGTGTGTCTATGTGTTCATGTCCGTGTGTGTTTGTGGGTGTGTATGTGTCCGTGTCATTGTGTGTGAATGTATCCGTGTCCGTGTCCGTGTGTGTGTGTCTGTGTCCGTGTGTGTGTGTGTGTGTGTGTGTGTGTGTGTGTGTGTGTGTGTGTGTGTGTGTGTGTGTGTGTGTGTGTGTGTGTGTGTGTGTGTGTGTGTCCGTGTGTGTCCGTGTGTGTGTCTGTGTCCGTGTGTGTGTGTGTGTGTGTGTGTGTCAGTCGTAGGGATGCCGGAGAGCGTGGAGGACGTGTGTCCTGAGATGCCTCGTCTGGACGCCCTGATGAAGGACATTAACGACATGTCTGAGTCTGGCGCTCGATACACAGAGATGCCGCACGTGATCGAGGTGGTTCTGCCGATGCTGTGTAACTACCTGTCGTACTGGTGGGAGCGAGGCCCGGAGAACCGGCCCGGCGTCTGCAGCTCCACCGTCACCTCAGAACACCTGAGCCTCGTCCTGGGGAACATCCTGAAGATCCTCAACAGTAACCTGGGCATCGACGAGGCCTCCTGGATGAAGCGCATCGCAGGTGAGCAGAGCTGCACACACACACACACACACACACACACTCCTGCGGGAAAACTTTTGTTCAGTTAACGACTGATGCTATTATAATTATATATATTTTGAATTTATTTGCATTTTTATATTGTATGTTTTCATTCAAATTAATGTTCCAGTAATTTTGTTGTGTTTTTGTCACTTTTATAGGCTTTCTTGTATATATATATTTTTTAGTATGTCTATATAGTTTATATATATATATATATTTTCATTTTATTTCCATTTTGAATTAGTTTCGGTTTTCATTTTAATTATTTTTTATCCATATTTTGAATTAGATTTTATTTCTTATATTTTTTATTTTCATTTAAATTTTAGTTAAAGTTTTAGTAATTTTGTTGTGTTTTTGTATTTATTATTATTATTTTAAAATATTTCTACATAGTTTTTATTAACTTACATTTTTTTTATTTTAATACTTAAACTAAACAAAATTGAGAAATGTTGCTTTGGCAACATTTTTAAAAATGTTTAGATATTTTTTATTAATTTTTATTTTAGTTTTAGTTATTTTATTGACTTTTTTATTTTATTAAAAGTTTATTATATTTCAAGTAACACTTTTTTTTATTTATGTTTTTTGTTTCAGTTTTCTTCCGCAAATTGCATGCATTTTTATATTTTAACCACAATAGGGCCAAAAGCTACATAGTCTACCTTTATTAAAAAAATAAAAATGACAGAATTGTTTTTTAATAAAACATTACCTAATATTAAAATTAGTACATCAGTGATACTGAAATAGTCATGATTATGTTATTACTTAAAGAGCTTATTTAAAACCTGCTGTTTAGTTTTCTAGCGCCTGAAACTAATCCTAATCATGCATGCTAAATAATACAGACATTATCCCTACTGGATAGCAGAAGCAAAACTCTATGCAATCATACTACACACACGCGTGCTTGTTAGCGTTCACAGATGTAGTACGTACAGCTGTGTGTGTGTGTGTGTCAGTGTACGCTCAGCCCATCATCAGTAAGGCGCGGGCCGACCTGCTGAAGACTCACTTCTTGCCCACGCTGGAGAAGCTGAAGAAGAAGACGGTGAAGGTGGTGTTGGAGGAGGAGCTTCTGAAGGCCGAGAGCAAGGCCGACACCCAGGAGGCGGAGCTTCTGATCCTCGACGAGTTCGCGGTTCTGTGCCGAGACCTGTACGCCTTCTACCCGATGCTCATCCGCTACGTGGACAACAACAGGTGACGCGACACACACATGAGACACGTGATGTCATCAGATTCATATTTCAATAATCCCACAACACATTCGCATGGTCACGGTTCTCTGGTGTTGGGTAATGAGAACATGGCATGGAGTTTTTTTGGGGGGGTATTTTATTTAGATTTTTTTTTTGTTAAATCACTAATTTTACTTTTTTACTTATTTATTTTAGATTTATATTAAAGCTACAATTGGGGGTTTTTTTTTTCGCCGCTAGGGGGCGCTAACCTCATACAATAACAAAGGCGTGGATTGATGACGCATAAGCGGAATGATGGAACTTGTCGTCATGGCGATGGATCTAATAATGTTTATGGATGAGTGAATGCATTGATGTTTTTAACATAACTGTGATGTGTGGTGCCACACGCGAGTCTCGCGGATATAAAGGAATGAGGACATTTCATTCTACCGAATTACACGCTAGTGCTGAATTAATACTAAGTAATAATTAGACGAATGAAACTTGTGAGGGAACGCAGCGCTGTTTCACTTGGTCCACACTATCACACTAAACTGCATTCGAGTGTGTTAAAGTTATAATGTTATTCTATGTGTTAGTTTGTCTGAATGAGACTAGCAGTAAGCTAGATCAACGTCAGAATAACATACTGATCATATTCTAACATTTCATCATGTTGAGCTATATAACATAGATTAGTTTTATGTACATTTGCTCACTGTCTAATAAAGTACAAGCAAGAGCGGCGTCTCTGTCGAGTCGAAGTTAGTTGAGGACGCTAGCTCTCGTTATCTCGAAAACGCCACGCTGATATTGATCCTCTTTTTAGTTCTGCTTTTGTCCCAAAGTCTGCTTGCCATGATCCATAATGTTTGAACGAAACAACATCAGCGTGAACTCATTTTACCATTTACCATTTAATAAAGTACAAGCAAGAGTGGCGTCTCTGTCGAGTCGAAGTTAGTCGCGGACGCTAGCTCTCTTTATCTCGAAAACGCCACGCTGATATTGATCCTCTTTTTAGTTCTGCTTTTGTCCCAAAGTCTGCTTGCCATGATCCATAATGTTTGAACGAAACAACATCAGCGTGAGCAAGACGTAATACCGCTAGACGTAACGCAGTTGTCCATGTCCGTCGCCATGGTTACTATGACGGAATGAGCGGACACCAGGTATAACGCGGATATTACGTTATTGACAGGTGACAAGTGAACAGTGACGGGCGCTCTTTAAATTTTTGAATTTCTCTGAATTTACAAATTCTTGGAAACATTTAGGATAATGGAATAATGGAAATACACAACTGAAAGAAATATATAACACTGTGCAAATGGTTTTCGGATATTTTGATAAAAATTCTTACATATTGTACTTAATTTTAATGATTTATTTTAATTCAAATTTAATTTAAATTTCACGTTATGATATAATAATTAGTGTTTCATTTTGATTGATTTAATTGTACAATTACTTATTTTAATTTTACATTTTTATCAATATATTGTTAGTGTTTTAAATAAATTTTTTGCATTAATAATTAAAATAAATTAATTCGATTTATTTTATTGTTTTTTAATAATTTAATTTAATTATTTATTTATTAGTGTTTTATTTTGATTGTTTATTATTATTTAAATGTCTCATGATTTAATAATTAGTATTTTATTTTGATTAGTTTTATTGTACAATTTTATTTTAATTTCACATTTTATGATTTAATTGATTATTATTTATTTTATTTATTTGTTGTTTTACTTAAATTTTACTTTAAGATTTTATTTCATTATTAGTTAGTGTTTAATTGTTTGTATTTTACAATAATTTATTTTAATTTGAAGTTTTTCACATTTAATTATTAGTAAGGATTTTATTTTTTGTTTTGATTTTAATTGTACATTTTTTATTTAATTTGTCATTCGTGCTATTATAAATGTTTTTTTAATTTTAGAATTAGTTAATATCACATTCAGTTTATATATTTGCTTATTTATTAGTATATGTTGTATTTTGGTTTGTTTGTATTTTAAAATGATTTATTTTAATTTACATTTTTTAAGTTTCATATTATTAGTTGGTGTTTTATTGTTTTTTTATTTAACTTTGTATTTCACATTGATTTAATAGTTTTTTATTTTGCCATGATTTATCAGTATGTGTGTTAGTTTGGTCTGTATTCTGCACTGGTTAATGGTGTGTGATGTGACGATTGCTCCAGGTCTCGTTGGCTGAAGGAACCGGACGGCGACTCTAACGAGCTCTTCAGGATGGTGGCGGAAATCTTTATCCTGTGGTGTAAATCTCACGTGAGAGCAGCTTTATCTCTAGCGTATCGTCTGATATTAATCCTTCTGATGTTTTTTGTTAACAACTGTTTATTGAGTTTTCTTTTTTCAAGGTCAAGAAATACAAAGCAAAAAGCATAGAAATCTAGAACCCTCCCCTGGTAGACTTCAAGAAATTAAAAATAAAATACAAACATAGAATGTAGACTTAAAATAAAAATAAATTACACCGATGTTATTACACGGACAATATTAAAAGCAGCATGCCATAAATTCATAGTCTTGACATTGGATCCATGCATACGAGAAGAATCCTCGTGATATCATTAATCCTTGTTATATCATTAATCCTCGTGATATCATTAATCCTCGTGATGTTATTAATCCTTGTTATATTATTAATCCTCGTGATATCATTAATCCTCGTGATGTTATTAATCCTCGTGATATCATTAATCCTCGTGATGTTATTAATCCTCGTGATGTTATTAATCCTTGTGATGTCATTAATCCTCGTGATATCATTAATCCTCGTGATTTCATTAATCCTCGTGATATCATTAATCCTCGTGATATCATTAATCCTCGTGATGTTATTAATCCTCGTGATGTCATTAATCCTCGTGATGTTATTAATCCTCGTGATATCATTAATCCTCGTGATATCATTAATCCTCGTGATGTTATTAATCCTCGTGATATCATTAATCCTCGTGATATCATTAATCCTCGTGATGTTATTAATCCTCGTGATATCATTAATCCTCGTGATGTTATTAATCCTCGTGATATCATTAATCCTCGTGATGTTATTAATCCTCGTGATGTTATTAATCCTTGTGATATCATTAATCCTCGTGATATCATTAATCCTCGTGATTTCATTAATCCTCGTGATATCATTAATCCTCGTGATATCATTAATCCTCGTGATGTTATTAATCCTCGTGATGTTATTAATCCTTGTTATATCATTAATCCTCGTGATTTTATTAATCCTCGTGATATCATTAATCCTCGTGATGTTATTAATCCTCGTGATATCATTAATCCTCGTGATATCATTAATCCTCGTGATGTTATTAATCCTCGTGATGTTATTAATCCTTGTTATATCATTAATCCTCGTGATTTTATTAATCCTCGTGATATCATTAATCCTCGTGATGTTATTAATCCTCGTGATATCATTAATCCTCGTGATGTTATTAATCCTCGTGATGTTATTAATCCTTGTGATGTCATTAATCCTCGTGATATCATTAATCCTCGTGATTTCATTAATCCTCGTGATATCATTAATCCTCGTGATATCATTAATCCTCGTGATGTTATTAATCCTCGTGATGTTATTAATCCTTGTTATATCATTAATCCTCGTGATATCATTAATCCTCATGATATCATTAATCCTCGTGATATCATTAATCCTCGTGACATCATTAATCCTCGTGATGTTATTAATCCTCGTGATGTTATTAATCCTTGTTATATCATTAATCCTCGTGATTTTATTAATCCTCGTGATGTCATTAATCCTCGTGATGTCATTAATCCTCGTGATGTCACTAATCCTCGTGATATTAACCCTCGTGATGTCATTAATCCTCGTGACATTAATCCTGTGATGTCATTAATCCTCGTGATGTCATTAATCCTCGTGATGTCATTAATCGCCGTGATGTTATTAATCCTTGTGATGTCATTAATCGTTGTGATGTTATTAATCCTCGTGATGTCATTAATCCTCGTGATATTAATCCTCGTGATGTTATTAATCCTCATGATGTTATTAATCCTCGTGATGTTATTAATCCTCTTAATGTTATTAATTCTCGTGATGTTATTAATCCTCGTGATGTCATTAATCCTTGTGATGTTATTAATCCTCGTGATGTCATTAATCCTTGTGATGTCATTAATCCTCGTGATGTTATTAATCCTCGTGATGTCATTAATCCTCGTGATATTAATCCTTGTGATGTTATAAATCATTGTGATGTCATTAATCCTTGTGATGTCATTAATCGTCGTGATGTTATTAATCCTCGTGATGTCATTAATCCTCGTGATATTAATCCTCGTGATATTAATCCTCGTGATATTAATCCTCGTGATGTCATTAATCCTCGTGATGTCATTAATCCTCGTGATGTCATTAATCCTCGTGATGTCATTAATCCTCGTGGTATTAATCCTCGTGATGTCATTAATCCTCGTGATATTAATCCTCGTGATGTCATTAATCCTTGTGATGTCATTAATCCTCGTGATATTAATCCTCGTGATGTCATTAATCCTCGTGATGTCATTAATCCTCGTGATGTCATTAATCCTCGTGATATTAATCCTCGTGATGTCAATAATCCTCGTGATGTCATTAATCCTCGTGATGTCATTAATCGCCGTGATGTTATTAATCCTCGTGATGTCATTAATCGTTGTGATGTTATTAATCCTTGTGATGTCATTAATCCTCGTGATGTCATTAATCCTCGTGATGTCATTAATCGCCGTGATGTTATTAATCCTCGTGATGTCATTAATCGTTGTGATGTTATTAATCCTTGTGATGTCATTAATCCTCGTGATGTCATTAATCCTCGTGATGTCACTAATCCTCGTGATATTAACCCTCGTGATGTCATTAATCCTCGTGACATTAATCCTGTGATGTCATTAATCCTCGTGATGTCATTAATCCTTGTGATGTCATTAATCCTCGTGATGTCATTAATCCTCGTGATGTCACTAATCCTCGTGATATTAACCCTCGTGATGTCATTAATCCTCGTGACATTAATCCTGTGATGTCATTAATCCTCGTGATGTCATTAATCCTCGTGATGTCATTAATCCTCGTGATATTAATCCTCGTGATGTCATTAATCCTTGTGATGTCATTAATCCTCGTGATATTAATCCTCGTGATGTCATTAATCCTCGTGATGTCATTAATCCTCGTGATATTAATCCTCGTGATGTCATTAATCCTCGTGATGTCATTAATCCTTGTGATGTCATTAATCCTCGTGATGTCATTAATCGTCGTGATGTTATTAATCCTCGTGATGTCATTAATCGTTGTGATGTTATTAATCCTCGTGATGTCACTAATCCTCGTGATATTAACCCTCGTGATGTCATTAATCCTCGTGATATTAATCCTTGTGATATTAATCCTTGTGATGTCATTAATCCTCGTGATATTAATCCTTGTGATGTCATTAATCCTCGTGATGTCATTAATCCTCGTGATGTCATTAATCCTCGTGATATTAAATCTCTGTGTGTCTCTGCAGAACTTCAAGAGGGAGGAGCAGAACTTCGTGGTTCAGAACGAGATCAATAATCTCTCCTTCCTCACCGGAGACAGTAAAACCAAGATGGCCAAGGTATGAGTGAGAGTTTCCCATGATGCTTCAGGAGCTCAGCTGCAGTCACATGACATCAACGAACATCTTAATTCATGTTCGGTGACGTCACTCTACAGGAAGTGTTTGTTTTCAGAATATTTAATCAGAATGGAAAAATTTGCTTAGAATAGACCCTTTTCACCATCTGACCAATTAATAAAATCAAGTTCCTTGCATAAAAAACATACAAATCTATAAGACTTATTTTTAAACAAATTAATACTTTACATTTATCAAAAGTAACATTAAAGGCATTTATAATGTTACAAAAGATTATATTTCAAATAAATGCTGTTTGAATCAAAGAATCCTGAAAAAAATGTATCACAGTTTCCACAAAAATATAAAACTGTTTTCAACACTGATAATAATCATAAATGTTTCTTGGGCATCAAATCATCATATTATAGTGATTTCTGAAGGATCATGTGACACTGAAGACTGGAGAAATTATGCTGAATATTCAGCTTTGATCACAGGAATAAATTACACTTTACTATATATTCACATAGAGAACAGCTGATTTACTTTGGAATAATATTTCGCTGTTTTACTGTATTTTTAATTAAATAAACGCAGCCTTGATGAGCAGAAGAGACTCTTTCAGAAACATAAAAAAATCATACGACCCCAAACTTGTCCATCAACCGGATGACAGAAGTGAACGAGTGTTTCATGTTGACATTTATGCGAAGGATAAAGATACAAACTCTCTCTCTCTCTCACACACACACACACACACACACACTCTCTCTCTTGCTCTCCCTATCTCTCTCACACACACACACACCCTCTCTCTCACACACACACACACACACACGCACACACACACACACACACTCTCTCTCTCTCTCTCTCTCTCTCTCTGTTTTATTTAATCTGCACGTTCCCACACTAAACCTACTAATATCACATGCTAATATCCTGGTGATGAATCTTCCTTCGACTTCATTACGCTGTTAGATTTGTTTTCACAGGAGAACAAATGCCACATCATAAACACATCGAACATGATGACTAAATGCATGCGTTTATTAAAGCAAAGCTATATCAACAGAACTTATATAGCTTTGGTTTCAATCACTTTATATCCAAAATCATTAAATAACTCTCACAGGAAATGGAAAATAATAATATTAATAGTAAAATTGATTGTGTGAATTCACATCATGATCTTCTGAAGTGGATGATCAACTGTTTCCTGTGTGAACTGTATTATTATTATTATTATTATTATTAATAACTGCTTGTGCTTGTTTTGTCTTTCTCCTTCATGCACAGTCATTCTTACCCAAGGTACAGTGAGCGTGCATGAGCTGAAACACATCAGATGCATGAGTTACTCTGAAACGCTCGTGTGTGTGTGTGTGTGTGTGTGTTTCTTCTGTTCTCCGTCGCTTCATCAGAAGCTCTTCTGTGTCTCTAAACATCAGCAGGATCAATATTAGAGCCGTCAGTTTGAGGCAGGGCTGCTTTAGTAGGATTTATATGTATATACTATAATAGTATTCATCAATATTTTTCATATTTTCATTTTTAAGTTTAAAAAAAAAATTTTTTTTTACATTTTTATTTAGCTTTAAGTTGTTTTATTTCCATTTTAGTACTTCACCCTAAACTTATTTTGTATCAAAGATTTATTTCTTGTTTTTATTTAGTAAATCATTTATTTATTTATTATTAAAATATACCATTTAGTTTTGCACTGTGACCTTATTTTTATAACCTGTATAACCCAATTTCACACATTACTGTAATGAAAAAAAGAAATATATATATATATTTAATTATTTATAATCATAAAATAAATATAACAATATTAATATTACTTAAATTGAAAAGTAATGTTTCTTGTCTCCCTCCAAATCACAATAATTACAGTCATAAAAAAAAAATATATATATATTATATATGATATAGCCATATTGATATATAATCACAAAATTTTGGGCAAATTTTGCAGCCGTACAAACAAGCACAGCAAACCCGGCGTTTTTGTAAATCACATTTTAAATCGCAATTTATATCAGAAAAAAAAACGCATTTGTGCAACAATTATTTCTAGTTTTTAGTTTGTTTGAGTTTTCCACCTAATATTTTTTATTTTCTTTAGTTTTATTTCAGCTTTATTGCAATGAACAAAAGCCATTTTTCCTAGTCTTACTGAAGAATAACAGCAGCGGATTGAGATCGACTCCTCTGTTAGTGATGAAGAAGATGATATTGAAGATGATGATGATGAGGATGAAGATGATGATGATGTGTCAGGGTTTGATCTATCGTGATGTGTTGCAGCGTCTCATACATCAGATGTTGTTGTCGCTGGTGTTTGTGTTGTTCTGCTGTGTGTGTGTTAGTCTGTTTTCTTGTTAAATATTGTTTATGAATATTCATCCACACAGCAGAAGATTTTTTAAATCTTTCAGGATATTTTCTGGTGCATTAAACAAGTTTATCTGTATTTGTATCATTTATGTAATTTATAATGTTATCCTGTTTTTTAGGATAATTTAAATGTTTTTCATTGTGGCATTTCCATTATTTTCGTAATCAAACATACTTTACATTTTAAGTTATATTTATTATTAATAAAGTATATATAGTAAATCTATATGATAATATATATTTTTTATATATATTTTTTTATATGAATATATTTGTATGTAATTTTTTTTGCATTACAGTAATGTGATTTAAAAGGGAAATTAGGATAATTTTCATTAAAATAAAGTCACAATGCAAAAAATCTGTAAATAGTCATAATAATTCAGCTTTTTTTTCTTTATGTAAAGTATAATCTACTTTGATTTTGATTTATTTTCCCATGTTTCTTGACTGTGTGTGTGTGTGCGGGTGCTTGCGTGTGTGTGTGTGTGTGCGTGCGATCATGTGTGTGTGTTTGTGCGCGTGTGCTTGCGTATGTGTGTGTGCGGGCGTGTGTGTGCGTGCGTGCGTGTGTGCGTGCATGTGTGTGTGTGTGTGTGTGCGTGCGTGCGTGCGATCGTGTGTGTGTGTGTGTTTGTGCACGTGTGCATGCGTATGTGTGTGTGCGGGCCTGTGTGTGTATGTGTGTGTGTGTGCATGCGTGTGTGTGTGTGCGTGCGATTGTGTGTGTGTGCGTGCGTGCGTGCGTGCGTGCGATCTTGTGTGTGTGCGTGTGTGCGTGTGTGTGTGTGTGTGTGTCTGTCAGTCCGGAGGTCAGGATCAGGAACGGAAGCACAAGAAGCGTCGAGGAGACTTTTACTCGGTCCAAACGTCTCTGATCGTGGCGGCACTGAAGAAGATGCTGCCCATCGGCCTGAACATGTGTACGCCGGGAGACCAGGAGCTCATCCTGCTGGCCAAGACACGATACGGCCTGGTACGGATCTCTGGGGTCAGGGGTCTCTTGGGTCAGGGGTCACAGGGGTCTCTGGGGACAGGGGTCACTGGGGTCAGGGGTCACTGGGGTCAGGGGTCACAGGTGTGATTCATGTTTGTGATGGGATGTTTTGTTTGTATGTGTAGAAGGACACAGATGAGGAGGTGAAGGAGCACATCAGACAGAACCTGCACCTGAAGGAGAAGGTCAGTCTGTGAAATACACACTCACTCACAAACACACTCACACACACACTCATCCATCTCTTGTGTTCACACACTCAGTCTGAGGATCCTGCAGTTCAGTGGCAGCTCCACCTGTATAAAGATGTGATGGTGAAAACAGAGGAAAGTCCCGATCCGGAGAGAAGCATCGAGAGAATCCAGAGCATCTCAGCCGCTGTGTTCCACCTCGAGCAGGTCATCTTCACACACACACACACACACACACACACACACACACGTTATCTTACACACAAGTCATCTCTCACACACACACACACACACACACACACACACACATTATGTCATACACACACGTTATCTCACACACGCATCATCTCACACACACGCACACACACACACACACACACACGTTATCTTACACACAAGTCATCTCTCTCACACACACACACACACGTTATCTCATACACACACGTTATCTCACACACGCATCACCGCACACACACACACACACACCATCACGCACACACACACACACACCATCTCACACACACACGTTATCACACACACACACACACACACACACACACGTTATCTCACACACGCACGTCATCTCACACACACGTCATCTCACACACACACAGACACACATGGCTGGACTGGCCATCGGGCACTTTTCCAGTGGGCCGACATGCTTTTTCGGCCGATACAGATCATTCTTTAAAAAAAAATGTGCAGAGAAATGGCGTGAAAAAAAGAAACGCGCCCTTCAAGTGTCTGATGAGGATATTGAGGAGGATCAGAAGAGAATGAGTGAGTGTAGAGAACTGTGGTAAGCAGAACTAGGCAACTTTCAGAACACTGAGGCGATGAGTGAGGAACCCATTACCCAGTTACGCATTATTTTACACATCTGCATAGTTGACGATTACGCATTTACCTAGAATTGTAATGAGACGCGTTTGTAAACGTACTCGGTTAGATATGTAACCTCGGTTCTCTCTAGAAGAGGGAACGAGTATTGCGTAAGTTGCTTACACTACGGGTAAAGTCATCTTTTCTCGAGATATTGAAGCCAAACATTTTCCTTAATTTAGCTTTTATTGCAAAACCTAGACTTAGAGCAGGCCATCTTGCGTGCTCATTGGCTGCCGTGCGGCAACGGCTGCAGCCTACCACTGAGCCTCGCGCGTGACTTCGCGCCCTCTACGCATCACAGCCCACCAGAATGGGGGTGGCTTAGTGTGTAAAAGTCAGGCTCGGAAGCTGCATCACTGATTTCATCACTGTAACACACTCACTGTAATACACTCACTGTAACACACTCACTGTAACACTCACTGTAACACACTCACTGTAACGCACTCACTGTAACACACTCACTGTCACACACTCACTGTAACACACTCACTGTCACACACTCACTGTAACACACTCACTGTAACACACTCACTGTTACACTCACTGTAACACTCTCAATGTAACACACTCACTGTCACACACTCACTGTAACACACTCACTGTCGCACACTCACTGTAACACACTCACTGTAACACACTCACTGTAACGCACTCACTGTAACGCACTCACTGTCACACACTCACTGTAACACACTCACTGTCACACACTCACTGTCACACACTCACTGTAACACACTCACTGTCACACACTCACTGTCGCACACTCACTGTCGCACACTCACTGTAACACACTCACTGTAACACTCTCACTGTAACACTCTCACTGTCACACACTCACTGTAACACACTCACTGTAACACACTCACTGTCACACACTCACTGTAACACACTCACTGTCACACTCACTGTCACACTCACTGTAACACACTCACTGTAACACTCTCACTGTAACACACTCACTGTAACACTCTCACTGTAACACACTCACTGTCACACACTCACTGTAACACACTCACTGTAACACTCTCACTGTAACACACTCACTGTAACACTCTCACTGTAACACACTCACTGTAACACACTCACTGTAACACACTCACTGTCACACACTCACTGTAACACACTCACTGTCACACTCACTGTCACACTCACTGTAACACACTCACTGTAACACTCTCACTGTAACACACTCACTGTAACACGCTCAATGTAACACACTCACTGTCACACACTCACTGTAACACACTCACTGTCGCACACTCACTGTAACACACTCACTGTAACACACTCACTGTAACGCACTCACTGTAACGCACTCACTGTCACACACTCACTGTAACACACTCACTGTCACACACTCACTGTCGCACACTCACTGTAACACACTCACTGTAACACTCTCACTGTAACACTCTCACTGTCACACACTCACTGTAACACACTCACTGTAACACACTCACTGTCACACACTCACTGTAACACACTCACTGTCACACTCACTGTCACACTCACTGTAACACACTCACTGTAACACTCTCACTGTAACACACTCACTGTAACACTCTCACTGTAACACACTCACTGTAACACACTCACTGTCACACACTCACTGTCACACACTCACTGTAACACACTCACTGTCACACACTCACTGTCGCACACTCACTGTCGCACACTCACTGTAACACACTCACTGTAACACTCTCACTGTAACACTCTCACTGTCACACACTCACTGTAACACACTCACTGTCACACACTCACTGTAACACACTCACTGTAACACACTCACTGTAACACACTCACTGTCACACTCACTGTAACACACTCACTGTAACACTCTCACTGTAACACACTCACTGTAACACTCTCACTGTAACACACTCACTGTCACACTCACTGTAACACACTCACTGTAACGCGCTCACTGTAACACACTCACTGTAACGCGCTCACTGTCACACACTCACTGTAACACACTCACTGTAACACTCTCACTGTAACACACTCACTGTCACACTCACTGTAACACACTCACTGTAACACACTCACTGTAACACAATCACTGTAACAAACTCACTGTAACGCACTCACTGTAACGCACTCACTGTCACACACTCAATGTAACACTCTCACTGTAACACACTCACTGTAACACACTCACTGTAACACACTCACTGTAACACTCTCACTGTAACACAATCACTGTAACACACTCACTGTAACACACTCACTGTAACGCACTCACTGTAACGCACTCACTGTCACACGCTCACTGTAACACACTCACTGTAACACTCACTGTCACACACTCACTGTCACACACTCACTGTAACACTCTCACTGTCACACACTCACTGTCACACACGCACTGTCACACACTCACTGTAACACACTCACTGTCACACACTCACTGTAACACTCTCACTGTAACACAATCACTGTAACGCACTCACTGTAACGCACTCACTGTAACGCACTCACTGTCACACACTCACTGTAACGCACTCACAGTCACACACTCACTGTAACACTCTCACTGTAACACACTCACTGTAACGCACTCACTGTAACGCACTCACTGTCACACACTCACTGTAACACTCTCACTGTAACACACTCACTGTAACACACTCACTGTCACACACTCACTGTCACACACTCACTGTCACACACTCACTGTAACACACTCACTGTCACACACTCACTGTAACACACTCACTGTCACACACTCACTGTCACACACTCACTGTAACACTCTCACTGTAACACACTCACTGTCACACACTCACTGTCACACACTCACTGTCACACACTCACTGTCACACTCACTGTCACACGCTCACTGTCACACACTCACTGTCACACTCACTGTCACATGCTCACTGTCGCACACTCACTGTAACACCCTCAGTCAAACTCTCACTATCACACACTCAGTCAAACGCTCACTTTCACACGCTCACTGTCACATGCTCACTGTCACACACTCACTGTAACACACTCACTGTCACACACTCACTGTCACACACTCACTGTCACACACTCACTGTCACATGCTCACTGTCACACACTCACTGTAACACACTCACTGTCACACACTCACTGTCACATGCTCACTGTCACACACTCACTGTAACACACTCACTGTCACACACTCACTGTCACACACTCACTGTCACACACTCACTGTAACACACTCACTGTCACACACTCACTGTAACACTCTCACTGTAACACACTCACTGTCACACACTCACTGTCACACACTCACTGTCACACACTCACTGTCACACTCACTGTCACACGCTCACTTTCACACGCTCACTGTCACACTCACTGTCACACGCTCACTGTCGCACACTCACTGTCACACCCTCAGTCAAACTCTCACTGTCACACACTCAGTCATACGCTCACTTTCACACACTCACTGTCACTCTCACTGTCACACACTCACTGTCAAACACTCACTGTCACTCTCACTGTCACACACTCTGTCATACGCTCACTTTCACACTCTCACTGTCACTCTCACTGTCACACACTCACTGTCACACACTCACTGTCACACACTCACTGTCACACGCTCACTGTCACACACTCAGTCACACGCTCACTTTCACACACTCACTGTCACACACTCACTGTAACACACTCACTGTCACACACTCACTGTCACACACTCACTGTCACACGCTCACTGTCACACACTCACTGTCACACGCTCACTGTCACACACTCAGTCACACGCTCACTGTCACACACTCAGTCACACGCTCACTGTCACACACTCACTGTCACACACTCACTGTAACACAATCACTGTAACACACTCACTGTCACACGCTCACTGTCACACACTCAGGCACACGCTCACTTTCACACACTCACTGTCACACACTCACTGTCACACACTCACTGTCAGACACTCACTGTCACACGCTCAATTTCGCACACTCACTGTAACACAATCACTGTAACACACTCACTGTCACACGCTCACTGTCACACACTCAGGCACACGCTCACTGTAACACACTCACTGTCACACACTCACTGTCACACACTCACTGTCACACGCTCACTGTCACACACTCACTGTCACATGCTCACTGTCACATGCTCACTGTCACACACTCAGTCACACGCTCACTGTCACACACTCAGTCACACGCTCACTGTCACACACTCACTGTCACACACTCACTGTAACACAATCACTGTAACACACTCACTGTCACACGCTCACTGTCACACACTCAGGCAGACGCTCACTTTCACACACTCACTGTCACACACTCACTGTCACACACTCACTGTCAGACACTCACTGTCACACGCTCACTTTCACACACTCACTGTCACACACTCACTGTCACACACTCACTGTCAGACACTCACTGTCACACGCTCAATTTCGCACACTCACTGTAACACGCTCACTGTCACACACTCAGTCACACGCTCACTGTCGCACACTCACTGTCACACACTCAGTCACACGCTCACTTTCACACACTCACTGTCACTCTCACTGTCACACACTCATTGTGACGTGTTGCTCTTCAGGTCGAGCAGCCGCTGCGCTCTAAGAAGTGTGTTTGGCAGAAGCTGTTGTCTAAGCAGAGGAAGAGAGCAGTGGTGGCGTGTTTCAGGATGGCTCCACTATACAACCTACCCAGGTAACACTATCTATTTATTTATTTATCTATCTATCAATGTCTGTCTGTCTGTGAATGACTCCTTTGATTCTGATTGTTCGTCACATCGAGACCCAAACCATGAGCAGAGGCTGAGGTGTGTGTGTGTGTGTGTGTGTGTGTGCGTGCGTGCGTGCGTGCGTGCGTGCGTGCGTGCGTGCGTGCGTGCGTGCGTGCGTGCGTGCGTGCGTGCGTGCGTGCGTGCGTGTGTGTGTGTGCGCCTTAGAAATCAAACTTTACTTTTTTATTTTACTTCTCAAAAAATTCAATCAATCCATTTGATTGTATAATACATGATTGGTTCTTTTTTTTTAAATCTAATATGAATGATACATTTTTATTTTTAACAATCCACTTGAATTTTTTTTGTAAATGTAATAAAATTTGATAAACATTTTTAAAGGGGCTGTATGTAGAATTCAGAAACCCTTGTTTTTAGCGCCACCGGTGGCCATCCAGTGAACTGCAGAGACACTGATAACACACAAGACTGGATGATATACTCACTGCAAAGTTCTTTACTTCTTTGCTTAGAAGTAGAAAAGAAGTTGGAAATACCTTTGCAACGATAAACTGCTGAGAGAGACGTTAGATGAATATGTAATATGTGCTGCAATGTGCCTCGGCAACCAACGAGAGGTACGTCTGCGCTTCTCGTCCACTGACCACGATTCAGCCATTTCTTTTTTGGAAGTTTTTTTTCTTCAAGCAAGTAGTTTTAAAACAGGTGCTACAGCGGAGGCTGTTACTGGCTATTTAAATCCAGCGGGTTTGATGTCTCGCAAATACAATGACGCTGGTAGTGACGATTCTGTCTGTCTGACCAATCAGTGATCTACAGTGTTTCCATGTCACATTTTAGTATCGGTACGGTACGCTTGGAACCTCAACAGAGGCGGTACCATTTAAAGCGAGCCGTACCGTACCGTACCATGCAGTGGAAAAGCGCCATTAGAGATGTGGATTCAGGATGTTCGCAGCAGATCTGAGATTCATGAGCTCATTAAAATCACACTTTTATGAAAGTCTGATTATGAAGTATATCTGAGACTATATAGATCTGACTATGTGAGACTATAGTTTGAATTAATCTCTTTTCTTTGCATGACTGACGTTACAGTGCAGAACGGCTCTTTCTGCATAATCCTGAACATTGTATAAGTATAAGTTTCATGTGCGATTGAACGGAAGAGGCTCTCGGGAGCGTAACGTCTCATGCTTCTGATTATTTACTGTAAAACCAGAACGAGTTCTTAACATAAACATCTCGTTACAAGCTGTTCACACAATGACAATAAAAACCACTTAATACAGGAAAATTCTTGCATAACGCCCCTTTAAGTGTTTGTTATATGCACACTTTTATACATTATATTTTTTTCACATATATATAATTTATCTCTGTGTATGTATATAGAATTGTCTTTAAAGTTTAATTTATTTGATACATTTAGTTTGTAAATATATTTAAACAAAACATTTATTATTATGAATAATATTTTTTTGTACAGTTCAAATGTTGTTTTATCTCATACTGTATGTTCAGTCGCTTTTATGTCCTGACGCTGTAAACCAAAGTATTTTGTCGATTACGATTTTTTCTAGTGCTGGGAAACGCGATTAATCGCATCCAAAATAAAAGTTTGTGTTTACATAATATATGTGAGTGTACTGTGTATAATTATTTTGCATATATAAATAGACACATATGCATATATTAAAGACAAAATTATTATACACAGCACACACACATATATTATGTAAACACAAACTTTTATTTTTTGAATGTGATTAATCGTTGCCCAGCACAAATTTTTACTAATAACCGAGTGTTATTGTTCTTTAATACTCGTGTGTAACAGTGACTCAGATTTGTGTCTTGTTTCCTCTCCACGCCACGTTCCTGTTCTCAGGCACAAAATTAATAATTACTTCCTGAATTCCTACCGACACATTTGGCTGGGCAGAATTCTTGAGCGTTCTGACAATGACCGTCTGCTCACTATGCTAACGGTAACGTAGCGCTCAGACAACGCTTGCTTTGCTGGCGGAAACCCCCGTTTCTGAGCCATGGTCTGGACGGTAACTGTCTGACGGGTCATCGGAGATGTTAAAGGCTCCATGTTCATGTGTTCAGTGTGTGATGTTGCAGTTTTGATCATGAAAAAGCTCCAGTTATTCTCTATATCAGTGTCAGTGTTTCTGAACTCCCTGAAACGCCTCCACTGTAGTCTTGAGTTTCTTCCTGGAACAAACACGTCACAATATTCCTCATTTAAATAATTAATATGCAGAATAAAGGGGCGGGGCCTGGATGAGTTAGTTAGTTAGTGTGTTGAAACCAAGCTGCAAGCTTCCGGTCTCTCTCTTGAATCCAACACAGAAGTGAGTTAAACTGCAGTTCCTCCACTGGCCACTAGAGCGCTACCTGCTGCAAAATAGAGTCAATCCCATAGACTCGCATGTTAAAATGCTCAACTTTACAGCAGAATAAAACATGTTTACAGTCTGGTGCAAAAATGGTTTTGGTCTATATAGCTAATGTTTGGTCTAAATAGCTAATGCTAATAACTCATCCGTTTAAATTATATTAAGCCTTAAAGTTCTGCATAATTAAGAGCGTGGCCACTTGAGTGACAGGTGGATTGCCGCCGATGTCACTACTAGCCGTTTGCCTGTTAGCGTCACGTCCCCTCAGCTAATCCGCCTCTGCACATTTTTGTTTATCCGGGAGTGACGCGCGACCAAGATGGCGATTATTTAAGATGGCCTTATTTTTTTTCAGTCGATGGTTGAAACTGCCGGTTATGGAAAGGGGCGGGACATTTCACAAACATACACAAAGCGCTCGACCAATCACAACACACTGATCCAGCCGACTAATCAGAGCACAGTGTGCTTTTCAGAAGGAGGGGCTTCATAGAGACAGCAAGTAAACAGAGCGTTACTGACAGACTGGGAAGAGAGGAGCCGCAACAATGGAGAATATGAGGATAATAATCAACATTCAAGTTAGAAGAGACCAAAAACACACAATATGGCATCTTTAAAGTTTTAAAGATCTTTGATGTCACATCTCTACGCTGACCCGTCAGATGAGCTCTAACTAACTAACTAACTGACCCTCTAGCACTTCCTGTTTCCCTAGCCTCGCCCTGGCAACCCTGTTGCTATGTTAACCCTGTTCCTCGCCCTGGCAACCGTTGCTATGTTAACCGTGTCTCCTCGCCCTGGCAACCGTTGCTATGTTAACCCTGTCTCCTCGCCCTGGCAACCGTTGCTATGTTAACCCTGTCTCCTCCTGCTGTCCCGTCTCAGGCATCGCTCCATTAACCTGTTCCTCACCGGATACCAGCGGCTCTGGATAGAGGCAGAGATGTACTCGTTTGAGGAGAAGCTAGTGCAGGATCTGGCCGTAAGTAACTCTACGCTCGAAGTCGAGCCGCTGGTTTCCACACGAGACCCAGTGAAAACCAAACCGCAGTTTTGTGTCTTTTAGTTTGTGTCTGTGATACAACTAAACAATCTTTATAGCTGATATGACATTAGTTGTGTCCCAGATAGGGTTGGGAATCAAATACTTGATTGTATATAACAATACAGTTGTTATAAAATTTTAATTTCGATTCCTCTTATCGATTCCTTTGTGAGCATTTCAATATGACTTTAAAGGATTAGTTCACTTTTTAAAAAACGTTTGCTGATAATTTACTCTCCCCCATGTCATCCAAGATGTCCATGTCTTTCTTTCTTCAGTCGAAAAGAAATTAAGGTTTTTGATGAAAAGATTCTAGGATTTTTCTCCATATAATGGACTTCATGGGGTACCAAACGGTCCAAATGACAGTTTCAGTGCAGCTTCAAATGGCTTTAAACGACACCAGACGATGAATAAGGGTCTTATCTAGCGAAACGATCGGTCATTTCAAAAATAAATACAAAACTTTAAGTTTTATAAGCACAAATGCTCGCCTTGCTCTGTTCTGTGATGCACGTTCGTGATTCTCCTGTTCGAACTCGTTCATCTAAATGAACGAATCTTTTTTCGAGTCATTTCGTTCATTCAACGAACGAAATGACTCGAAAAAAGATTTGTTCATTTTGATGAATGAGTTTTCTGTGTTTTTCACAGATGTGTATTGGATCCGTGCAGCTCTTAAAGTGACAGCACTAATATTCCTGCCGTCTCTATAATAACACTAATCACACAACAATAGACAAAGAGAAAAGTAATTCATGATATTCAGCTACAGCTAAATGTTTTGTAATAACACTAAATGTGAATGATATCCACTTTTTTGTTTATTTTTTCCTTATTGGACTCGAAATTAGGAATCGATAAGCAGAATCGAAATAGGAATCAGAATATTTAAAATATCATATGCATATGTACTCAATTGGGTCTTTTTATCTGCACTGAAGATCTGCTTTAACCATGCATAAACTGTGGAGTTTCCTTTTCCTGCCCAGGCCTTTATTTCCTGCACTGATGCATGCTGGGTGTTTTCAGTTTGCATTAGTGCTTAAGCTCCTGAGCATCACTAACTCAAACACTCACTGCTGCATGATTGAAAGTACCGTGGTGAATTCACATGTACTAGAGCAGAGATTCCCAAACGGTTTCCTCAGCCCAATCCCTTTGAGCTCAAATATTGACTTAAAGTCCCCCTGAGATTTTGAGTTAATGTTTCAATAACACATTCGCATCTTCACGGTTCTCTGATGTTGGTTAATGACAGTCAGCTACACTAATAAAATATTTTTTATTAAGCATTTTATTTTTGTTGCTTTTATTTTAAGATTATTAGAATTTTCCATTATTTAATTATTTGTGTTTTATTTAGATTTTTTTTATTTGAAAATTATTTTTTGAACTTTGATTGTTCTTATTTTTAAAGTATTTATTTTAATTTTACATAATGATTTAATTATTACGCTTTAATGTTTTTATATATTTTATAATATTTTTATTTTAAAATTGTTTGTTTTTATTGTACTTTTTTTAGAATTTCATATTTGTTTTATTTTAATTTTTTTATTTTATGTCATAATTGATTTATTTAGGTTGCTTTTATTTTAAAATTATTTTAATTTTATTTTGTATGTTTGAATTAATTAGTAATGTTTTACTTAGAATTTTTTATTCTAAAATTATTTATTTTAATTTTAAATAATGATTTAATTAATAATTAGGGTTTTATGTTAATTATTTTTATTTTTGAAATCTTTTAATTGTACATTTTTACGATTTAATAAATTTGTTGTTTTATTTTTATTTTTTTTATTTTAAAATTATTTGTTTAAATTGTCATTTTTTATTTTTTATTATAACTGATTTATTTAGGTTGCTTTTATTTTAAATTTATTTATTTTGATTTAGCATGTTTTAATGAATTACTTAGATTTTTTTATTTAAAAATTATTTATTTTAATTTTACATGATTTAATTATTATCAGTGTTTTGGTTATTTTTATTTGAAAATTTTGTTAATTTTACATTTTTATGATATAATTCATTTGTTTTTCATCAATTCACAAAGCACAGTTTGGGAGACTCTGATCTATGGTGTGATTCTGTTTAAGTAACTAGTCCATCAGTGTAACGGTGTACAGTATCACAGTACAAGAGTAGCGAAGTGTGTGTGTGTGTGTGTGTGTGTGTGTGTGTGTGTGTGTGTGTGTGTGTGTGTGTGTGTGTGTGTGTGTGTGTGTGTGTGTGTGTGTGTGTGTGTGTGTGTGTGAAGAAGACGCAGCCGAAGACTGATGAAGAGGAGGAGGAGATCACAGACGCTCAGCCTGACCCTCTTCATCAACTCATCCTGCACTTCAGTCACAACGCTCTGACAGAACGCAGGTGATCACACACACACGTATACTCACAGACACACTCACTCGCTCACACACACACAATCACACACACACTGACTCTCATACACACACACACACACTCTCTCACACACACAAACACACATAGACTTCCATTGTTGATGATATTTTTTATGTCCTGACGCTTAAACATGTTAAAATGCAATGTG
>NW_027509214.1:315000-325000 GCF_051911475.1 Siphateles boraxobius
GCACATTTCATTTCATAAGCAGAGAGCAGTCTGTTTTCTTTCGTTTTGAATTGTTCTGTTTACAAGTGGACATTTCAATATAGATATATTTTTCAGGTCCGTACAATTAATACAAAACGAAATTCACTTTAAAGAAAGGCTTCTTGTCTTCTGTGTAAGGTGTCTGTGAAAGTTTTAAAGCAGTCTTTTAGTGCCGCTTCAGAGCGGTCGCGTCCGTGACGGAGAACTGTCTAACATTGTTTTTTCCTCATAAATGCGAACACGAAAAATAAAATGAATATTTTATGTTCTGTGGAGAGCCAACCCTTCTTCATTAGATTTGCGCAGTGTAATTCACATAATTACAACAAAAAAATCGTTGCCTCCTAAAAGTTAAAGATTTTTTTTGTCACACATGACTGTCGATTTCCCTAATACTAATTATAAAACGCATGTGTAGACTGATATTTTTCTAATGTCTGGACTCCTTTCTGGGAGGAGCCTATGGATAAACAGACGTTTCAATATTTTGGTATTAATGCATTTTCTGAGAATTTATATAATTGTATAGGCCTAAGTTTTGACTGCAAGTCTGCAAATGTCATGTCCATAACGCTGGAATTGCCAAATTTTAAATAATTTATCCTCAACTAGTTTTGTGGTGTAGGTCTACATATTTTATAATGTTAAGTTAACTTCAAATAATACTAATAGTAATTTAAAGATGTGGTAGCATTGGATCTGGACGGTATGGATAACGCTGGGAGTTGGAAGGGGTGTGTCGCCATTCTGCAGGTTCATGGATCTGAGTGTCGCGATTACGGTTTCATATCGCTTATCGTTACAGCCCTAGTCATTTTAGAATGTTAAGTTCTACTTCTGTATAGTTATTTTTGTGAAAGTAACTCAAAAGTAATACAGGAGTAATGTAACGCAGTACAATTCTGAGACAGTAATATTGTAAGGTAATGAATTACTTTTAAATAACAGTAACAAGTAATGTATAATGTATTACAGTTTGGAAGTAACTTGCACAACACTGCTCACTAACACTCATACACACACCGCACACACACACTCACTCACACACACACACACACACACACTCCCTCTCTCTCTCACACACACTCCCTCTCTCTCTCACACACAAACACATACACTCTCACACATATCACACTCACTCACTCACACACACACACACACACACACACACACACACACACACACACACTCACTCACACACACACACACACACACACTCCCTCTCTCTCTCACACACACTCCCTCTCTCTCTCACACACAAACACATACACTCTCACACATATCACACTCACTCACTCACACACTCACACACACTCATTCAAACACGCACTCACTCACACACACACACTCACTCACTCACTTACTCACTCGTTTGCTGTTTCAGGGCGTTTGGATCCGATGGTCACGTTCACACTGAAGCTTGGCATCTCGATTCTCAACGGCGGGAACATCGTCGTCCAGCAGGTGCGTCTCACACACTCCGACCTTCACACACTCACACACACTCCGACCGTCACACACACACTCACACACTCCGACCGCCACACACACACTCCGACCGTCGCACACACACTCACACACACTCCGACTGTCACACACACACTCCGAACATCACACACACACTCACACACACTCCGACCGTCACACACACACTCACACACTCCGACCGCCACACACACACTCCGACCGTCGCAAACACACTCACACACACTCCGACCGTCGCACACACACTCACACACACTCCGACTGTCACACACACACTCTGAACATTACACACACACTCACACACTCCGACCGTCACACACACACACTCCGACGGTCATTTTCATTGATCAGACGCACACGAGTGATTCATAATCATTTGTGCCGCACAGAAAATGTTGGACTATCTGAAGGAGAAGCGAGACGTGGGATTCTTCAAGAGTCTGTCGGGACTGATGCAGTCGTGCAGGTGCAGATTCACACACACACACACACACACACACACACACACACACACACACACACACACACACACCTTGCCATGCACAGCACTAAGTCTGCTGATCTACACACGCACACTTCCTCTCCTGCTGGTTTTTGTTTTTATTTTTAAATTAAATATTTTATTTTTATATTTTTATGATTTAATTTGTTTTTATTTTAAAATCATACATTTTATTTTCACTTCTTTATTTAATTAATTGGTTTTAATAGTGTTTTATTTAGATTTTTTTTATTTCAAAATGATATATTTTTAAGTTACTTTTTTATGATTTAATTATTAGTTTTATTTTATATTGTATAATTATATATTTAAATTGTATATTTTTATGGTTTAATTAATTATTCGTATTTTATTTAAGTGTTTCTATTTTAAAATTATATATTCTATTTTTACATTTTTAATATTTTGTATTTTATTTTATTTTATTTTTACATTTTATTTAAAATGTATTTTATTTTAGCATTATTTAATGGTTTTATTTAGATGTATTATTTTAATAAATTTATATTTTAAAATTAAATTTCTATGATTTAAATATTATTTTTAATGTGATTTGTCTGTGTTTTAAAATTGTTTTCATTTGACATTTTATGATTTCATTATTAGTGTTTATATAATTATATTTTACATTTTTTTATTTAATTATTTTTTATTTTTTTTATTTTTATGATTTAATTGTTTTAACAGTGTTTTATTTATATTTATTATTTTAAAATGATATATTTTAAAGTTAAATTTGTATTATTTAATTATTAGTTTTATTGTGATTTGTCTGTTTTAAAATTATATATTTTAATTTTACATTTTTATGATATAATTAATTATTAGTGTTTTATTTTGACTATTTCTATTTTGAAATTATATTTTTTACTTTGACATTTATTTAATTAGTTATTAGTGTTTTATTTTGATTGATTTTATTTGAAAATTATATATTTTATTATTATTGTTTTAATTGTTTTAATCGTGTTTTATTTAGAATTTTTTAAATTTTTAGTTTTGTTTTAGATTTGTCTTTGTTTTAAAAATAAAGCTATATTTTCATTTTACATTTTTATGATTTAATTAAATATTAGTGTTTTTATTTAATTTAATTTATTTAATTTTAAAAGTATATTTTATTTTGACATTTATTTTAATTGATGTTATTTTTACATTTTTAATTCTTTATTTTATACTTTATTTTTTACTTTATACTTTAGTTTTTACTTTTTATTTTCCATATACCAAATCTCCCATTAAAATGGAATAGTATCTTTAAATGAATGTGTTTACATCTCAATGTTTTTGATAATGTTGCCAAATTCCAGTTAATATCTGAATATTGATGTGCATGTGAGACACATCAGAGAATGTTCCAGACATGTTGTGTGTGTGTGTGTGTGTGTGTGCAGTGTTCTGGATCTGAACGCGTTCGAGCGTCAGAATAAAGCCGAGGGTTTGGGGATGGTGACGGAGGAGGGATCCAGTAAGTGTTCTGTGTGTGTGTGTGTGTGTGTGTGTGTGAGTGTGAGAAACACCATCCTCTGTTACTGCACTGTGACACTCAAAACAACACGCATCTGCTCTTATTAATATCTCCATCATTCCTGCTGTTCTTAGAGCTCGTTCTGACCCATAAACACATGCAACTGTGTGTGACTGAATCTCCTGTGATTTTATGCTAATAATCTGGATAATGTTTGATTTGCTCCTGCAGAATCACAGTCACACACTCTTATTTAGCATCTTTATTGCAGAGAAAACACACTGGCGGTCAAAAGTTTGGAAATTTTTTTTTTAATGTTTTTGAAAGAGTCTCTTCAAAAATACAGTAAAAACAGTGAAATATTACTAATATGATGATTTGATGCTCGAGAAATATTTATGATTATTATTAATGTATTTTTGTGGAAACTGTTTATTCTTCAGTTGGATAGAAAGTTCAAAAGAACAGTTGGTTTGTGTGTAATGACTGAATGAGAGTTGCTGATTGGCTGTTGGCTCGTGGTCATGTGATCCGGGCCTAAGTGATGTTCAGTGTCATTATCTCTGGTTCTTCTGGAAGTTTGTGTGTCTTCTCCTTTGCTTATGTCTGCTGTTTTTCTATGTTGATTTCTTTCTTCTTGTCATTCTTTTGTCATCGGTGGCAGTCAACGTGAGGGAGCGCGGTAAATACACGGTTCAGATTCTCTCTGTGTGCCATCGCTGCTCCTGTCTGTCAATCTGTCTAATGTGTGTCTGACTGCATGTGTCATGTGACAGGAAGTGACCTCACTGACGTCTGTGTATTTCTCGCTCATCTTCCTGTTCTTAATAAGTGCTTTATATGCAAATGGTGTTAAACTCACACTCCTAATGAGCGATTCCTCTGAAACCCTCGGATGTTTATTTGGACGTTTCCCTTTTTCGTTAAAACCGGGACTTACTGTAATTAAACCTTAAAAATGAGCTTTCTTTACATTTTTCGTGTTGTTATTGCTCAGGGTTTTTCAAACTCGGGTCTCTGAGTTCATTCAAAACTATTCATTAAATTAAATCTTAAAAATGTACACTATATTTTAAAATAAAAACAATCAAAATAAAACCCTTGCTAATAATTAATTAAATAAAAAAGTAAAATTAAAATAAATAATTTAAAAAAAAACAGTCACTTAGTAATTCATTAATTACATTAAAAATGTCCAATTAAAATAAAACACTTACTAATAATTAATTAAATTAAAAATTTCCAATTAAAATGAATAATTTTCATTTTAAATCATGTACTAAGAAAGTGAATGTCAAATTAAGATCAATCAAAAAATCAATCAAAATAAAACCGAGTAATAGTTAAACAATTGTCAAATGTCAAAATATGAACAATTCTAAATTGAAAATGATCAGAATGTTACACTCACTTAAATTAAAATATTTAATTTCAAAATAAAACACTTACCTAAACAGATTAAATATTTTATTTATTAACCTGCATGTCATGTGACCATTAACCGACAATGTTAAATTATTGAAATATTAACTTTTAACCTCACTAAATATTTGAGCTCAAATCATATGGGTTATTTTTAGGAAACTGGTGAAGATTTTATAAATCATATTTATCTACAGAAGCAGCGGCCGTGACTGGATATGTATTTTACAGCTACAATCCTAAACATTTACACTTCACAAACCTGACAGAGAACCAGTAATTAAAAATCATTAGAAACCCTACAGATTAATAATTATCAGAAACCCTACATATTAATAATCATCAGAAACCCTACAGATTAATAATCATCACAAACCCTACAGATTAATAATCATCACAAACCCTACAGATTAATAATCATCAGAAACCCTACAGATTAATAATCATCAGAAACCCTACAGATTAATAATCATCAGAAACCCTACAGATTAATAATCATTACAAACCCTACAGATTAATAATCACAAACCCTACGGATTAATAATCATCACAAACCCTACGGATTAATAATCATCAGAAACCCTACAGATTAATAATCATCAGAAACCCTACAGATTAATAATCATCAGAAACCCTACAGATTAATAATCATCACAAACCCTACGGATTAATAATCATCAGAAACCCTACAGATTAATAATCATCAGAAACCCTACAGATTAATAATCATCAGAAACCCTACAGATTAATAATCATCACAAACCCTACGGATTAATAATCATCACAAACCCTACAGATTAATAATCATCACAAACCCTACAGATTAATAATCATCACAAACCCTACAGATTAATAATCATCAGAAACCCTACAGATTAATAATCATCAGAAACCCTACGGATTAATAATCATCAGAAACCCTACAGATTAATAATCATCACAAACCCTACAGATTAATAATCATCACAAACCCTACAGATTAATAATCATCAGAAACCCTACAGATTAATAATCATCACAAACCCTACGGATTAATAATCATCAGAAACCCTACAGATTAATAATCGTCACAAACCCTACAGATTAATAATCATCAGAAACCCTACAGATTAATAATCATCACAAACCCTACAGATTAATAATCATCACAAACCCTACAGATTAATAATCGTCACAAACCCTACAGATTAATAATCATCACAAACCCTACAGATTAATAATCATCAGAAACCCTACAGATTAATAATCATCACAAACCCTACGGATTAATAATCATCAGAAACCCTACAGATTAATAATCATCAGAAACCCTACAGATTAATAATCATCAGAAACCCTACAGATTAATAATCGTCACAAACCCTACAGATTAATAATCATCACAAACCCTACAGATTAATAATCGTCACAAACCCTACAGATTAATAATCCGCACAAACCCTACAGATTAATAATCATCAGAAACCCTGCAGATTAATAATCATTACAAAGCCTACAGATTAATAATCATCACAAACCCTACAGATTAATAATCATCACAAACCCTACAGATTAATAATCGTCACAAACCCTACAGATTAATAATCGTCACAAACCCTACAGATTAATAATCGTCACAAACCCTACGGATTAATAATCGTCACAAACCCTACAGATTAATAATCATCACAAACCCTACAGATTAATAATCGTCACAAACCCTACAGATTAATAATCATCAGAAACCCTACGGATTAATAATCATCAGAAACCCTACAGATTAATAATCATCACAAACCCTACAGATTAATAATCATCAGAAACCCTACAGATTAATAATCATCAGAAACCCTACAGATTAATAATCATCACAAACCCTACGGATTAATAATCATCAGAAACCCTACAGATTAATAATCGTCACAAACCCTACAGATTAATAATCATCAGAAACCCTACAGATTAATAATCGTCACAAACCCTACAGATTAATAATCATCACAAACCCTACAGATTAATAATCGTCACAAACCCTACAGATTAATAATCCGCACAAACCCTACAGATTAATAATCATCAGAAACCCTGCAGATTAATAATCATCACAAAGCCTACAGATTAATAATCATCACAAACCCTACAGATTAATAATCATCACAAACCCTACAGATTAATAATCGTCACAAACCCTACAGATTAATAATCGTCACAAACCCTACAGATTAATAATCGTCACAAACCCTACAGATTAATAATCGTCACAAACCCTACAGATTAATAATCGTCACAAACCCTACAGATTAATAATCGTCACAAACCCTACAGATTAATAATCCGCACAAACCCTACAGATTAATAATCATCACAAACCCTACAGATTAATAATCGTCACAAACCCTACAGATTAATAATCGTCACAAACCCTACAGATTAATAATCATCACAAACCCTACAGATTAATAATCGTCACAAACCCTACAGATTAATAATCCGCACAAACCCTACAGATTAATAATCATCACAAACCCTACAGATTAATAATCATCACAAACCCTACAGATTAATAATCGTCACAAACCCTACAGATTAATAATCGTCACAAACCCTACAGATTAATAATCATCACAAACCCTACAGATTAATAATCGTCACAAACCCTACAGATTAATAATCCGCACAAACCCTACAGATTAATAATCATCAGAAACCCTGCAGATTAATAATCATCACAAATCCTACAGATTAATAATCATCACAAATCCTACAGATTAATAATCATCACAAATCCTACGGATTAATAATCGTCACAAACCCTACAGATTAATAATCATCACAAATCCTACAGATTAATAATCATCACAAATCCTACGGATTAATAATCGTCACAAACCCTACGGATTAATAATCGTCACAAACCCTACAGATTAATAATCATCACAAACCCTGCAGATTAATAATCATCACAAATCCTACAGATTAATAATCATCACAAATCCTACTGATTAATAATCATCACAAATCCTACAGATTAATAATCATCACAAATCCTACAGATTAATAATCATCACAAACCCTACAGATTAATAATCATCAGAAACCCTACAGATTAATAAACATCACAAACCCTAAATGTTAATAATCATCAGAAACCCTACAGATTAATAATCATCACAAATCCTACTGATTAATAATCATCACAAATCCTACAGATTAATAATCATCACAAATCCTACTGATTAATAATCATCACAAATCCTACAGATTAATAATCATCACAAATCCTACAGATTAATAATCATCACAAATCCTACAGATTAATAATCATCACAAATCCTACAGATTAATAATCATCACAAACCCTACAGATTAATAATCATCAGAAACCCTACAGATTAATAAACATCACAAACCCTAAATGTTAATAATCATCAGAAACCCTACAGATTAATAATCATCAGAAACACAACAGATTAATAATCATCACAAATCCTGCAGATTAATAATCATCAGAAACCCAACAGATTAATAAACATCACAAATCCTACAGATTAATAATCATCACAAACCCTAAATGTTAATAATCATCAGAAACCCTACAGATTAATAATCATCAGAAACACAACAGATTAATAATCATCACAAATCCTGCAGATTAATAATCATCAGAAACCCAACAGATTAATAATCATCACAAACCCTACAGATTAATAATCAGCACAAAGCCTACAGATTAATAATCATCACAAACCCTACAGATTAATAATCATCACAAACCCTACAGATTAATAATCGTCACAAACCCTACAGATTAATAATCGTCACAAACCCTACAGATTAATAATCATCACAAACCCTACAGATTAAGAATCATCAGAAACCCTGCAGATTAATAATCACCAGAAACCCTACAGATTAATAATCTTCACAAACCCTACAGATTAATAATCCGCACAAACCCTACAGATTAATAATCATCAGAAACCCTACAGATTAATAATCATCAGAAACCCTGCAGATTAATAATCATCACAAATCCTGCAGATTAATAATCATCAGAAACCCAACAGATTAATAATCATCACAAATCCTGCAGATTAATAATCATCACAAACCCTACAGATTAATAATCAGCACAAATCCTACAGATTAATAATCATCACAAACCCTACAGATTAATAATCATCACAAACCCTACAGATTAATAATCGTCACAAACCCTACAGATTAATAATCGTCACAAACCCTACAGATTAATAATCATCACAAACCCTACAGATTAAGAATCATCAGAAACCCTACAGATTAATAATCATCACAAACCCTACAGATTAATAATCTTCACAAACCCTACAGATTAATAATCATCACAAACCCTACAGATTAATAATCATCACAAACCCTACAGATTAAGAATCATCAGAAACCCTACAGATTAATAATCATCACAAACCCTACAGATTAATAATCGTCACAAACCCTACAGATTAATAATCATCACAAACCCTACAGATTAAGAATCATCAGAAACCCTACAGATTAATAATCATCACAAACCCTACAGATTAATAATCATCACAAACCCTACAGATTAAGAATCATCACAAACCCTACAGATTAAGAATCACCAGAAACCCTACAGATTAATAATCTTCACAAACCCTACAGATTAATAATCCGCACAAACCCTACAGATTAATAATCATCAGAAACCCTACAGATTAATAATCATCAGAAACCCTACAGATTAATAATCGTCACAAACCCTACAGATTAATAATCATCACAAACCCTACAGATTAAAAATCATCACAAATCCTGCAGATTAATAATCATCAGAAACCCAACAGATTAATAATCATCACAAATCCTGCAGATTAATAATCATCAGAAACCCTACAGATTAATAATCTTCACAAACCCTACAGATTAATAATCCGCACAAACCCTACAGATTAATAATCATCACAAACCCTACAGATTAATAATCATCAGAAACCCTACAGATTAATAATCATCAGAAACCCTACAGATTAATAAACATCAGAAACCCAACAGATTAATAATCATCACAAATCCTGCAGATTAATAATCATCAGAAACCCAACAGATTAATAATCATCACA
>NW_027509214.1:330000-350000 GCF_051911475.1 Siphateles boraxobius
ATTCAAGTTTATTTTACACACTATCGTATCGCATATCACGTTTTTCTTCAATATCGTGATCCCTATTCTCTAGTTGTAGTTAACTATAATAACCCTGATCTGTAGTAGTGTCTGTGAACACTAGATGTCTCTCCAAAGCCATTCTGAGTCTTATTTTCACACATTTGTTGTCCATATGAAAGGTTTCTTGTGTTTTTATCATACGACATCTTAAAACACACTTCGAACATGTCCGTCTCCGTCAGGGGTGAAACTCACGGTCCTGCAGACTTCAGCTCCAAACCCCAATTAGAGTACGTTTACACGACAACGATGCGCTTAAAACAGAGATGTTTTTTTGTTGTTTACACAAGACCGTTTTCAAAAAACTTGCACTTTCAACCCAGGTTTCCAAACTTTGCACCCAAAACGCCGTTGTCGTGTAAACGAACGGCCAAAATGCATAAAACGTTTTACGTTTTTAGTTGAAAAAAACGGTGCCGTGTAAACAGCCCCTTAAAGGCACCTGAACCAGGCGTACGAGACAGAAGCTTCCAGACACGTGTGTCAGGCGACGTCATCATACTGTCATCTGATTGGCAGATTAGATTTTCACTTAGTAAATGAAAGTGTGCTGTGATGTTCCTCTCCTCTCGCTAATGTCCCGCTTTCCTCTTGATTCCTCGCAGGACTCGAGTCAGATTGAGTTGCTGAAGGAGTTGCTGGATCTGCAGAAGGACATGATCGTCATGATGCTGTCGCTGCTGGAAGGTTCTGCTGCGCAAACGTTCACACACCAAACACACACACACACTGCAGCTAAAGTCAGCGCTTAGCGTTTAATCCTGTTCTGTTCACACACAGTTCATATATACATATATATATATATAGCCGCTCTGGAGAAAACCGTGATGTCATCGTCCAGCTCAGTTCAGTTCTCATATAATGGTGTCAATGCAGGCAGATCAATAATATTGTTGAATGTTAAATTAAATGTTAAATTAAAAGGCGACAATGACAGGAATCAAAACTCCATCAGTGACAGAATGAATAAATAAATAAACCTTGGAAGCACCCAGGTATGATTATGATTCAGGCAGCATTATAGATTTAATCCTGCGAGAAATAATCCCGTCGTTCCCTCCCTTAGGAAACGTTGTGAACGGGACCATCGGCAAGCAGATGGTGGACACTCTAGTGGAGTCCTCCAGCAACGTGGAGATGATTCTCAAGTTCTTCGACATGTTCCTCAAGCTGAAAGATCTGACCACCTCCGAGAACTTCAAGGAGCAAGACCCCGACCGTAAAGGATTCATCTCCAAGAAGGAGTTTCAGAAGTCCATGGAGAACCAGAAGCAGTATTCCCAGTCCGAGATCGAGTTCCTGCTGTCCTGCGCCGAGGCCGACGAGAACGACATGTTCAACTACGAAGAGTTCGTCAAACGCTTCCACGAACCCGCCAAAGACATCGGCTTCAACGTGGCGGTTCTCCTCACCAACCTGTCGGAGCACATGCCTCACGATCCCCGTCTCTCCGCCTTCCTGAACTTGGCCGAGAGCGTTCTGAACTACTTTGAGCCCTTCCTAGGGCGCATCGAGATCATGGGCGGCGCCAAGAGAATCGAGAGGGTTTACTTTGAGATCAGCGAGTCCAGCCGAACGCAGTGGGAGAAACCCCAGGTCAAGTCAGCTTTATTTCTATTGCGCTTTATACAGATACACATTTCATCAATTATGAAGCTAATTTTCAATGTTTATTTAATTCAGTTCAATAACAGTGTCAATGTTGCAAATTTCACCAATAATGAAGCTCATTTATGTTATTTCAGGTAAATAACAGCGTCAATTTTGAAATTTCATCAATAATGAAGCTAATTTTCAGTGTTGATTCAATTAATTTCTATTAAGGTGTCAATGTTGAAAATTTCATCAATTATGAAGCTAATTTTTAACGTTATTTTAGGTAAATAACAATGTCGATGTTGAAATTTCATCAATTATGAAGCTAATTTTCAGTGTTGATTCAATTCAGTTCAATAAAGGTGTCAATGTTGCAAATTCCACCAATTATAAAGCTAATTTTTAATGTTGATTCAATTCAGTTCAATAACAGTGTCAATGTTGCAAATTCCATCAATTATGAAGCTAATTTTCGATGTTGATTCAATTTAGTTAATTTAATCAATTATGAAACATATTTTCAAAGTTAATTCAGTTTAATAAGTGTCAATGCTGCAAAATTAATCAATTATGAAACATTTTTAATGTTAATTCGGTTCAATAACTGTCAATGTTGCAAAATTAATCAATTATGAAACATTTTTAATGTTAATTTGGTTCAATAAGTGTCAATATTGCAAAATTAATCAATTATGAAACATGTTTAATGTTAATTCAATTGAATAACAGTGACAATGTTGCAAATTTCATTGATGTTTACCGATGTTCTCATCCATGCAGTCAAATCAATATTATTACTGAATGTTAAGTATTTTTTAATCCGCAGGTCAAAGAGTCCAAGCGCCAGTTCATTTTCGATGTCGTCAATGAGGGCGGAGAATCGGAAAAGATGGAGCTGTTCGTAAACTTCTGCGAGGACACCATCTTCGAGATGCAGCTGGCGTCTCTGATCTCCGAACCGGACGCCACCGAGAGACAGGAGGAGGAAGATGAAGACGATGCTCAGAGCGTGGAGATGGATGAGGATGATGAAGATGCTGTGCTGGAGTCTTCATCTGCGTTTGCTCTGGCCTGCGTATCCATGAGGAAAAGCCTCTACAACCTTCAAAAACTGCTGACCTTCAGGAGCATGAAGAGACAATATCGGAAAATGAGGAAGATGAGCGTTCGGGAGATCATCCGAGGATTCTTCTTCTTCTTCTGGATGATCTTCACCGGGATTTTCCGCTTTCTCTACAACCTGGTCTGGGGTTTCTTCCACATTCTCTGGTCCACGTTGTTCGGAGGAGGCCTGGTGGAAGGAGCCAAGAACATGAAAGTGACTGATATTCTGGGAAACATGCCGGATCCCACTCAGTTCGGGATTCACGGAGACGTTCTGGAGATGGAGAAGCTTGAGTACGGGGACGTGTGCTCGGTGGCCGAGCTCGGGCGAGCGGGAGATCAGGATGAGATGGACCTCATGACGGAGCTGATGAATATTCATCCCAGGAGGGAAGGAGGAAAGCATGGGATGGAGCCGGGATTGGGAGACGTGTCCGAGGTCGTTGGAGTCGACACTCCGTCTCTAGCCAGCGCCGTACACCAGAAGAAAGCTCAGGTCTGCCACTGGATTCAATGCAAAGTTTCTTGTATGCTTTCCTTATTTGATCAAAAATACAGTGAAATATTATTGTAATGTAAATCAGCTGTTTTCTATGTGAATATATAGTAAAGTGAAATTTATTCTTGTGATCAAAGCTGAATTTTCAGCATCATTACTCCAGTCTTCAGTGTCACATGATCCTTCAGAAATCAGTATAACATGATGATTTGATGATCAAGAAACATTTATGATTATTAGTGTTGAAATCAGATGTTCTGCTTCACATTATAATATGAGCTCATATTTATTTGCTTGTTTGGATATTTATTTTAGTTTTTTAGCATTACCTCCCTTTTTTATACATTTTTATGTATTATTTAGTTTTTTTCTTTTCCCACCCCGTTTCTATCAACAAATTATAATTAAATCATAAATGAAAAAAATATATTTTTATTTTATTTTATTTTATTTTTCACCATTACCTACCTTTTACCTTTTCCCACCCTGTGTGTATCAAAAAGTATAAATACTAAACAAGACTAAATACATGAGCTGACATTTATTTATTTGTATCATTATATTCCATTTGTCTGCATTAGTAATAATATTTTACAATATTACTGTTTTTACTGTATCTTTGATCAAATATATTCAGCTTTGGTGACCATAAAAGACTCTTTTAAAAACTTTTTTTTTTTTTAATCGAATTATTCCAAACCTCTGACCAGAAGTGTACATTTGAATTTGGAAAAATCTAGATGAAATGTTGTTTATCATTGTGACTCTAGTGTGTGTTTTCGGTCCAGGAAGCGGCTAGTAAACAGACAGCGGAGTCTGACAGCAGATCAGAGTGGGAGAAGACCGAGTGAGTGTTTGAGGAGAAACTCTGTGTGTGTGTGTGTGTGTGTGTGTGTGTGTGTGTGTGTGTGTGTGTGTGTGTGTGTGTGTGTGTGTGTGTGTCTGTGTCTGTGTGTGTGTGTGTGTGTGTGTGTGTGTGTGTGTGTGTGGTTGAAGTGTGTGTGTGTGTGTGTGAGTATGTCTGTTCAGGTGCTGTGAAGCGTTCAGGCTAGATCTGCTGTCTCATTAGTGTGCGTGTGTGTGTATGTGTGTGTGTGTTCACATGGCCAGTGTGGACGATGGAGAGAAGAAGGACCAGGACAAGGGAAAGAAGGAGAGCGCGTGTGACGAGGAGAAGAAGCCGCTGAAGAAGAGACGAGGCCCGAGGAAGGAGTCGGCCGAAGCTTTCATGGCAGCGACTCTAGCGGGTCTCGACGTCTATCAGACCAAAACCCTGGTGAGCTTGAGGAGGAACGGCAGATTAAAGGAGTAGTTTACTTTAAAATGAAAATTACCTCATGGTTTACTCTCCCTGAAGCCTTCCTAGGTGTATATGACTTTCTTCTTTTAGACGAATACAATAAGTTATATTAAAAAAATATCCTGGCTCTTACATGCTTTGTAATGGCAGTGAATTGCAACCAACAGTTTGAAGATCATAAAAGTGCATCTATTCATCATAAAAGTGCATCTATCCATGAACGTGATATTAACACCCGCCAAATGCGGATAAAAATTGTGGTGGGAAACGCTGTCAAATCACGAGCCAATTTGGAGTTACTTATTATATTTTCTCACTTTGCTGGGGAAGCTTGTGTAAGACAAATCTGCACTAAATCTGTGTAATGTAAGTTTATCTAAGTTGCTTTGAATAAAAGCATCTGTCTGTCATATGCATCACTCTAAACGTCTACTGTGTGCATACTGACAATAATAAAGACCTGAAACTCATGACTAGTTCCACTCAATCCTCGTAGGAGACGCACATTTAGAGAACAGCAACACACACACATCCTCCAAAGCAGCTTGAGAAAACTCTCCTTCCGTCACGTGTGAATCCTGTGAATGACGTGTGTTTACACGTGTGTGTAAGAGTCTGTCAGACTCTAAATATCACTGTGTGTTTGCAGAATTATCTGGCCAGAAACTTCTACAACCTGCGTTTTCTGGCTCTGTTCGTGGCATTTGCCATCAACTTCATCCTGCTCTTCTACAAGGTGAGCGCAGGTTTATGAACCTGTTCCAGAGTGAGGATGATGTTATTATGTGCTTTTTCATTTATTTGACTATTTATTTAGTTTTCTTCATTACCTTACCTTTTTTTTTTTAATTGCTTATTTTTATCATTTAGTTATTTTCTTTCGCCATTTTGTGTGTATCAAAAAATTATAAATAAATCATAAAAATGTATTATAGAAAAAACGTCTCAGGTTACGTATGTAACCCTGGTTCCCTGAGAGGGAACGAGACACTGCATCGAGATTGCGTGATTGCGTCGTGAAGCACGTGTATAATCAGTCCAATGAAAAGTCGAAGCAAGTCGATCACAGGCATGCAGAGAGTATGGCTGGGCGACGCAGTGTCTCGTTCCCTCTCAGGGAACCAGGGTTACATACGTAACCTGAGACGTTCCCTTTCAAAGGAACTCGAGCTGCGTCGAGACGCGGTGGGAACCCTATACCCACTACGCCATAATAGCAAATGCCTGTTCTGTGTGAAGTCATTGCGCACACTAAGAAACAAGCATCCTAGACCCTGTAGTGGAGCCTAGATCCAAGTCATAAAATAGAACAAATGTATGCGGTAAGGAACCAGCCTCCCGCATCACAGATGTCATGGAGGGAAACCCCCGATAATAAAGCCTTTGAGGCAGCCATACTCCTACTATCTGGGTGAAGGATCAACCCGGTCGCCTGAGAGAAAAAGTCCCCCCGAGCGGAATCTGCAGAAGAGAGCCGTCGAGGAGAGACTCTACGTCCAAGAACCGTACTCGGGCCTGAAAAAACGGGGCTATCAATTCAGAAGACGGACCCCGTCCTGGCGAACTCTCTTCAGAACTCCCTGGATTATGTAAGAGAAACACTGATGTGTTGTCTGTGCGGACAAGCACATTCAGGTCAGGTCTTGCAGCAAGTGCTTGAGAGCTCGAAACACCACTTATCATTTCTAGCTGATCTTTGAGCCAAGAAAGTAGATGGTCCTGCCAAAGACCTTTCGCCGAGCGACCACTCATGATCGCCCCCCCAACCTGTGAGAGAAGCATCCGTCGATAGCGTACGCGTCGACAAGAAGCACCCAGCACTGGGCCTTGGGCGAGGAACCAAGTTTCTTCCACATGACTAAGGCACGTAGGCATCGCCGCGTGACCTTGATCCTGTGAAAAAGATTTCCCCTCGGAGAAAACCCCTTGGTTCTGCGCCACCATTACAGGGGTCTCATGTACAGGAGGCCAAAAGTTATTATGTTGGACACAGCTGCCATGAGACCCAACAGTCAGTGACTGGCCTAGTTCTACCTAGGCCGAAGGGAAGAACCCGATATTGGTACACTTCGCCCCCGAAAGCGAACCCCAGGGATTTCCTGTGATGAAGACGGATGGCTACATGGAAGGACGTGTAGGGAGGAAGAACTGAACTGAATTCTGAAACCATTTCTAGTGAGCAGGAGCCAACGAGATATGTTTGGCAGTAGCTTACACGGTGCTAGAAAATCTACTAAGGGGACCAGTCTCTCGAGACTGGCCTCTGGTTTTGGTCGAGCAGTCACTTCGGTGCCCTGTAACGGCGAACCGGCAGGGAACAACCAAACTGACTGTTCTACGACCCTCCTCGGAGGATCGTTCGGGAACGCTGACACCTCGGTGCCCTGAAACGGCGAACCGGCAGGGAACAACCAAACTGGCAGCGCTGTGACCGTCCTCAGAGAGTCGCTTCCCATAATGATAACATAACCAGAGTCTGCTCGGGGTCCACCACCATAGGGAGGACCCCTAGAAATATGGGTGGATGAGAACCGAACTGAATTCTGTAACCCTTTTCTAAAGTGAGCAGGTCCCAATGAGATATATTTGGCAGTAGCTTGCACGCTGCCAGGAAATCTACTAAGGGGACAAGTCTCTCGAGACTGGCCTCTGGTATTGATCGAACAGCCACTTGGGGGCCCTGTAATGCCAAACTGGCAGGGAACAACCGAACTGACTGTTCTACGACCCTCCTCGGAGGATCGTTAAGATATGCAGGCACCTCTGCGCCCTGAAACGTCGAACCGGCAGGGAGAAACCAAACTGACTGTTTTATGACCCTCCTCGGAGGATCGTTTGGGGACGCTGACACCTCGGTGCCCTGAAACGGCGAACCGGCAGGGAACAACCGAACTGGCAGCACTGCGACCCTCCTCAGAGAGTCGCCCCCCAGAGGGCGCTGAGGAGACACGGATTCTCGAACCTGTCTCTCCCCGGAGGGAGCCACCCTCAGAAGCCTGATAGCCTCGGCGCCAGGACTTCTTAGACAAAGCCTTCTTTGAGATAGCGACTGTCCTCAGATATGTCTTATCTCAAGACAACTATGGCTGAGACTACTAAAGGAACCAGCCTCTCGAGACCGTTCTCTAGCATAGCTTGAGAAGCCAATCCGGCGTCCTGAAATGGATGACCGGCAGGAAATAACCGAACTGACCCCTCTTAAACCTTCCTTCTGCGAGTCAGACACTGAGACTAGTACTCGCTGGAGGGCACCGAAGGGAGATGGGCACCATATAATGAGGTGTTATCGATTTCCCTCTGGGAATTAACCATTTATTTCCTCAGAATTAGAGGACTCCTCAAAGATCAGATGAGTAGCTACATATTTAATTTTCTCAATTAAATACAGCCAAATATCAACCAGACAAGTAACACGGTCTGAATGAAAAGGCTGAGTAGTATATTAGTACTGATATTTAACTCCTCGAAGATTAGATGAGTATATATTTAATTTTCTCAAAAATTAAATGCAGCCAAATAACCAAACAAGTAGAAACGGTCTAGTTGAAAGGCTGAATATAGTGTATTAATATAGACCTCATATTATAATCTCAAAGAATACAAGTTAGTTTGCATACAATCATAAGAGAACGAGAGAAAGGGAAAATCCCGTCTGCTCAGTTCACTGCACATATTATACATTGCAGATCATTATCTACACGTTGCCTCGGCAAGCGTGAGAAGAGCCACTTGTTATTGCAGATATGCAGACCCATAATCTACGCGCTGCCTTGGCAAGCGTGCAATCTGAGCCATATATTCTTATTGTAGAGATGCAGACCCATAATCTATGCGTTGCCTCAGCAAGCGTGCAATCTGAGCCAATAGATTCTTATTGCAAACCCGTAATCTACGCGCTGCCTTGGCACACGCGAGATCCGAGATCGAGTCACAGAATCTTAATTGCTGACCCGTCTTTATCGACTTTCTTCCCAGGAGAAGAAAGCCAACAAGAGCAGAGCTAATAACTCTCGATAGTGCATATGTTACACGTCGGGAATTTATGAATGAACACTGTCAGCTCCAATTTACTAGAGCTGACAGTGCATGCTCCACTCCCAAAAAACCAACGGATGAATCGCGTGTGTCCCCACTCTTAATGAAGCGAGAGCAAGGACGAACACACAATCCAAAGCTGTTTGCTATTATACTCCTGTCTGATATGTGCTTGTGGACAATCAACAATAAATAGACAGAGACAGATCACACAGAGCGCTTGCTGAAGGCACAGAAGTTAGCGCGGTCTGTTTTCAGGAGTGCTTTATAGTTTCCTGGTTCATGACGTCACCCGCCTATGACGTCTCGTCTTTCCATTGGACTGATTATACACGTGCTTCACGACGCAATCACGCAGGGGCGTTCCCACCACGTCTCGACGCAGCTCGAGTTCCCTTGAAAGGGAACTGAACAAAAACATGAGTACACTTTATATATATATACATACTTAATTTATTATTTATTTATTTATTAATATTTTTTTCTTTTCCCACCGTGTGAATAAAAATTATAAATAGAAAAAGATGAGCTCACATTTATTTATTTATTTATTTATTTATTTATTTGTTTTGTTTGTTTTTCAAAACTAGCTTCATTTTATCTTAAATTTGGATTTATTCATATCTTTGTTTCGTACCCTATGTATAAAAAAATATATATATATATAAATTATAAATAAAAAATTAGCTCACTTTTATTTATTTATTTTCCATTTAATTCCATTTTGTCTAAATTATTTTTTTTATTATTTATTGCTATTTTTCTTTTTTATATCAGATAATACAAATAAATCATAAAAAAACATGAGCTCACATTTGATCTATTTACTTATTTAATTTGATCTCATCATGACCTACCTTTTGTCAGAATTTTTGTAATTATTATTTTATTTTTCCACCATGTATAAAAAAATTATAAATAAATCATGAATTTTAAAAGGTGCACCATTATTTTAATTATTTATTTATTTACTTATTTAATTTTACTTTCATCGTTATCTTCATTTTGTCTGATTTTTTGTTGTTGTTATTTTAGGTTTGTTTTTTTGATACTTAGATACCCTCTAAGTATCAAAAAATTATAAAGGAATCATAAGAACCTGTGTGTGTGTGTCCGTGTGTGTGTCCGTGTGTGTTTCCGTGTGTGTGTCCGTGTGTGTCCGTGTGTGTCCGTGTGTGTGTCCGTGTGTCCGTGTGTCCCCGTGTGTGTCCGTTTGTGTGTCCGTGTGTGTGTCTCTGTGTGTGTGTGTGTGTGTGTGTGTGTGTGTGTGTGTGTGTGTGTGTGTGTGTGTGTTTGAGAAGGTGACGGGTGAGGACTCGGATGACTCCGACCCGTGGACGCGGCGTGAGGAAGACGAGGATGAAGGAGTGGTGGAGTATTTCGTTCTTCAGGAGAGCAGCGGATACATGGCTCCGACTCTCCGCTTCCTCGCCGTCATGCACACACTCATCTCATTCCTCTGTGTGCTGGGATACTACTACCTCAAGGTACGACATTACCCACTGGCCCCGGCGCAGTGTGCTCACAGGTGTGTGTTAGTGCGGACTGAACGTGTGTGTGTTGCTCAGGTGCCGCTGGTGGTGTTCAAGCGTGAGAAGGAGATCGCGCGCAAGCTGGAGTTCGACGGGCTTTACATCACCGAACAACCGTCTGATGACGACATCAAGGGCCAGTGGGACCGACTGGTCATCAACACCCCGTGAGTCACGCCGCACTGCATTATGGGTCTGTTCCACTGCATTATGAGTCTGTTCCACTGCATTATGAGTCTGTTCCACTGCATTATGAGTCTGTTCCACTGCATCTGTTCCACTGCATTTTGGGTCTGTTCCACTGCATTATGGGTCTGTTCCACTGCATTATGAGTCTGTTCCACTGCATTATGAGTCTGTTCCACTGCATTATGAGTCTGTTCCACTGCATTATGAGTCTGTTCCACTGCATCTGTTCCACTGCATTTTGGGTCTGTTCCACTGCATTATGGGTCTGTTCCACTGCATTATGAGTCTGTTCCACTGCATTATGGGTCTGTTCCACTGCATTATGAGTCTGTTCCACTGCATTATGAGTCTGTTCCACTGCATCTGTTCCACTGCATTTTGGGTCTGTTCCACTGCATTATGGGTCTGTTCCACTGCATTATGAGTCTGTTCCACTGCATCTGTTCCACTGCATTATGGGTATGTTCCACTGCATTATGGGTCTGTTCCAGTGCATCCCAGTCTCTGTGAAGAATTAAACACTGGTTTCTGTTTTACGCAGGTCTTTCCCCAACAACTACTGGGACAAATTTGTGAAACGGAAGGTAAGATCATCCATAAATGCCACATTTCAGAACAAAATCAACAGGGAAATAACCTGTGTGTGTGTGTGTGTGTGTGTGTGTGTGTGTGTGTGTGTGTGTGTGTGTGTGTGTGTGTGTGTGTGTGTGTGTCTGTGTGTGTGTGTGTCTGTGTGTGTGTGTGTGTGTGTGTGAGTGTGCACAATTTAATTTAATTTAATTTTCTGCAGGAAATTAAATTATGGATGTATATCAATTTTTGCACGCACGCACAATTGTGGTACATCCATAATTGAATTTCCTGCAGACAGTCAGAAAGTGTTGCTGAGATACCTGTGATATTAGTTTTCGTGCTAATATAAATTTGAGTATCATCGGTATTAAAAGTGGAACCCCAAACCATGCTTTCTAATAATCTGCCCTAAAGGAAGCATGTAAATATTAAGAAGTATTGGACCAAGGACAGGCCCCTGAGGAACACCATGACAAACCTGTCCGACGTTAGATTTATTGTTTTCTAAAACAACAAACTGGGTACGATCAGTGTAGGAAGATTTAAACCACTCCAACACTGCACCGTAAATACCAAGCCAAGTCTCGAGTGTCTTAATCAGTATAGAGTCAAAAGCTGCGCTCAAATCTAACAACACCAAGATAGTAAAGGCACCAGAGTCAGCAGAGACGAGGAGATCGACCATAACTCGGACCATTGCAGTCTCGGTACTATGTCCTGATCGAATCCCAGATTAAAAAGGTTCTAAAAGCTCGTTCAAGGACAAGAGAATGAAGTTGTGACACGACAACACGCTCCAGAACCTTCGCCAAAACAGGAAGATTAGATATAGACCTGAAGTTAGACAGATCAGATACAGCCACCTTCAGGGCTTGGGGAGCAAGTCCAGCAATAAGGGAAGCGTTAACAATGTTCAAAATGAGAGGACTGATAGATGACAGACACTCTTTGAGAACACGAGTTGGAATAGGGTCCAGAGTACAAGTAGTGGGATTCATCGTCATAATTCATTTAGAAATGTAATCAATGGTGTCCGTTTTAAAACTAAAAAAACAATTTAGCGAACAATTTAAGGGATTAATCTCAGGAGGTGCACACAGAGAGACAGAAGTTATAGACTGATACATGTTCTCAATTTTTCCAGGAAAGAATTTCAGAAACTTATTGCACAGAGGAACAAATAAGTGAATTGGTAGGTTTAAGGAGTTTGTTGATTACTTTAAACATCTTATTTGGATTTGCAGTATCATCATTAATGACTTGAGAGTAGTATTTAGTTCAGGCATCGCTGTACTGAACCAAATGCTCATGGTACAGTTTATGGACAGTGAGACCTGATTTTTTTAATCTTGCCGATCCAGCTGCCTGTTCTAATCAGTTACGTTTCCTGCAGTTATTAAGGGGAATAGGGAATAACATTAACTGTCAGAGTTTGTCTTCGGACCGATGTCAATGCAAGTGAAGGAGACCAAAACTCTAAAGGCAACCAACAAGTGTTTATTTACAATAATATAGTGGGAAAATCCATAAACCAAAACAATTTGCAACAATATTTACACAAAAGAAAAGAACCAAAAGATACCCAGGCAGGGGAAAAGAAGAAGGGAATTGGTCGGCAATCAAATCAAATAAATTATCAAAACATACCCTCATAAACCAGTATTAAACAAACTAAAAAAAGACAAGAAAATATTCACCGAAAATAAACTATACTCACTAAATCCAAACAAAAATACAACAAGTGATGCACGCCCCTAACCTAGTGTGTCTAACACAATAACTCACTGACGGATGCTCGACGTATATCACGTAATATCCTGACCTTTCCTCCCCATTTGTTCACAAATCCAAGCAACGTAATGGTTATTACATGATATTACATCATTTAGATGCACACAAACATACAATACAAAATGGTAACCCACGTCACACAGTGTTAACGCGTCTCTTAATCACAATTCCCCATAAAATATCAACAGACAAAAACAGCATTTTTCTCCCGATCAAATGCTCCCGGTCTTCCTTTTATGGATCCTGGTGTCCGCCAATTGGAAGAAGGCGGAGGCAACGTCATCGGCTCCAACAATAATTACAATTTTTGCAAGTTCCCACAGTTTTTTCAAGTTCCCACAATTTCATTGCATAAAATTGCGTAAATATCCCGCATATTCCATTGCATTTTTTAAGAAAACGTGCCGCATAATCGCGGGTTTTTGCCGGCAACAATCACAAAAAAACTCTATAAATTAAAACTGTTCTCTATAAAAACCCATCTAGCAGTTCATTAAAATCTCTTTGGGAGCAGGACTTAAAGGGATAGTTCACCCAAAAATGTAAATTCTGACAGTAATTACTCTCCCTCATGTTGTTCAACCCCGTAAGACCTTCGTTCATCTTCGGAACACAAATTAAGATATTTTTGATTAAATCTGAGAGCTGGATCACTCCTCCATAGGCTTCTTGAGGGATTGAAACTTGCCATTTTGGGGGGGGATTTTTTTAGTTGTTTCTCAGAAATTCTTACCACAGTAATAGATTTTTAAATAGCTTTATTTGGGGTTCTTCTGTAAAATGTTAAACTTACATCTTTAGAGATGGATAATATTGCACTTTGCACACTGTTGTCTAGACGACTTATACTTATTAATTGGAAGCTGCCATCTCCACCAACCTACCGTCAGTGGGTTTTTGACCTACTTTTTGCCCTCAAACTTGAAAAGTTTAAATTTGGAATTAGAATGAAACCAGATCTTTTCTTGAAAGCTTGGAGCCCATTTTTAGATTATTTAAAGGAGATGAGCTCAGGATAAACTTTTTTTTTTCTCTCTGGTTTATTTAGTTGTCTATAAGTATATGCATAATGTCACTGTGATTATATGTTCATTAGTATGTGAGCATTTACTATGCTTGTTTAATTTTTTCGCTTTTAATTATGTATCTGATGCTTGTATGGTGCTTGAGATGCTTTTCTTAATAAAATATATATATGTATATATATATATATATATATATATATATATATATATATATATATATATATATATTTCTCTATAAAAACAAGGATGGAATAGTTCTACATAATACAGTGTTTAACAAAGAGTGTTTGTCCCATCCCAGTCCATGAATGTAGAAGCACGACCAAATAACAAGGAATCCGACAATAGTGTATACTAGTGAATAAACAATAGAGACAATAAAAACAAACGTGCCAGCGCTCTCCCCACCGGAAGCGATTATGATGATGTTTTATGTGTGTCTCCTCAGGTTATTAATAAGTACGGGGATCTGTACGGGGCCGAGCGCATCGCGGAGCTTCTGGGTCTGGATAAGAGCGCGCTGGATTTCAACCCGACAGAAGAGACGGTCATTAAAGACGCTTCGCTGCTGTCCTGGTCAGAAACTCACACTTACATTGCTCTTATAATCACAATCTAAATAAACATTCTCATAGATTTACACTTATAATAATGATAACCATAGCAGACTGTAATACAAGACAATAGACCTGTTTCTCAGACACAGAAGTCGTCGTTTATTTGGGGGTTTTAGTTATTTTTTCCAGGACATAAAAACGTTTAAATATGTAATTTCGGTGATCAAAGATGAGTTTTAAAGGATAAAATGATTGAGTACAGGTACTGTGGTGTTCAGATCTAGAAGGACTGTGGTGTTAAAAGGGATAGTTCACCCAAAAATGAAAACTCTATCAGTAATTACTCTCCCTCATGCTGTTCCACCTTCGTCCATCTTTGGAACACAAATTAAGATATTTTTGATTAAATCTGAGAGCTGGATCACTCCATAGGGTTCTAAGGGATTGATACTTGTTCCCCAAAAAGTTATTAAAGACATCGTTAAAATAGTCCAAGCTACTACAGAGGCTCAATCTTAAAGGGTAACTAAACACTAAAACAAGTGTCTATTGGAGTTTGCCTGCCTGGTGACGTAGGCAGGTTCCATACAAAGAGATGCATCTCAGGTGCACGCCCCCCTCTGCTGGGCTCCGCCCACTTTTCCAGCATTTTTCAAATATTGCCAGTGGGTGGCGTCAGACTCTGATCAGGGGTTTAGTTACCCTTTAAAGCAACACTATGTCGTTTTTGTGGTTTTTGCTCTTGTGGTCTCCCTACAGTTGGGAAACAGTATTGTCTTATATTACTGTCGTAAAATCTGTCATGGTTACACCAGGGGATACACGTGTGCATTTGTTGACAAGCCGAGTTCTCGCGGGCAGACTGCCAGCGTTGCGTGTGAAATGTCTTCATCCCAGGTACATTGGCATATATTTCAGCATGTCATATGAATATAATTTCAAGGGTTTTATTTTTTTCAAACGTCAAAAGATCACGTAGCTCACGTTTACAAGACAGCGTCATTATAGTAGCCTATTGTCTACTGTTTAACATAACGGATATACTAATTCAATTCAATGTTTGTGTGGTAGGTAATAGCCATACACTCACCTAAAGGATAATTAGGAACACCTGTTCAATTTCTCATTAATGCAATTATCTAATCAACCAATCACATGGTAGTTGCTTCAATGCATTTAGGGGTGTGGTCCTGGTCAAGACAATCTCCTGAACTCCAAACTGAATGTCAGAATGGGAAAGAAAGGTGATTTAAGCAATTTTGAGCGTGGCATGGTTGTTGGTGCCGGACGGGCCGGTCTGAGTATTTCCCAATCTGCTCAGTTACTGGGATTTTCACGCACAATCATTTCTAGGGTTTACAAAGAATGGTGTGAAAAGGGAAAAACATCCAGTATGCGGCAGTCCTGTGGGCCAAAATGCCTTGTTGATGCTAGAGGTCAGAGGAGAATGGGCCGACTGATTCAAGCTGATAGAAGAGCAACTTTGACTGAAATAACCACTCGTTACAACCGAGGTATGCAGCAAAGCATTTGTGAAGCCACAACACACACAACCTTGAGGCGGATGGGCTACAACAGCAGAAGACCCCACCGGGTACCACTCATCTCCACTACAAATAGGAAAAAGAGGCTACAATTTGCAAGAGCTCACCAAAATTGGACAGTTGAAGACTGGAAAAATGTTGCCTGGTCTGATGAGTCTCGATTTCTGTTGAGACATTCAGATGGTCGAGTCAGAATTTGGCGTAAACAGAATGAGAACATGGATCCATCATGCCTTATTACCACTGTGCAGGCTGGTGGTGATGGTGTAATGGTGTGGGGGATGTTTTCTTGGCACACTTTAGGCCCCTTAGTGCCAATTGGGCATCGTTTAAATGCCACGGCCTACCTGAGCATTGTTTCTGACCATGTCCATCCCTTTATGGCCACCATGTACCCATCCTCTGATGGCTACTTCCAGCAGGATAATGCACCATGTCACAAAGCTCGAATCATTTCAAATTGGTTTCTTGAAAATGACAATGAGTTCACTGTACTAAAATGGCCCCCACAGTCACCAGATCTCAACCCAATGGAACGGGAGCTTCGTGCCCTGGATGTGCATCCCACAAATCTCCATCAACTGCAAGATGCTATCCTATCAATATGGGCCAACATTTCTAAAGAATGCTTTCAGCACCTTGTTGAATCAATGCCACGTAGAATTAAGGCAGTTCTGAAGGCGAAAGGGGGTCAGACACAGTATTAGTATGGTGTTCCTAATAATCCTTTAGGTGAGTGTATATCGTCAATATTATAATATCAAGCTACCATAGATGAATCTGCGAATCTGAAAATCGATTTGCATTATAGCCTGAGGCAAGACACTTTCACCAGAAAAATAAATAAACAAACATGATTATCAGCCTGCAGACATTAGGATAGTTATCCTGAAAGATTATTTATTATAACAATCGTAAACTAGCATGTTAGTGTAGCTACCAGATTGATAATTCGCTACTCTACTAGCATTACTTGATTCATGAAGATAAATGGAGGACCAGATAGATTCCGTAACATGGCCAACCATGTTATTCAGCCTTTTACATTTCGCGCGATAGTCAGCTCCCTGACTCCCTGATTTATTTATAAATGTATAAACGCTTTATAGATGACTGACTGCTGCGCTTGTGACAGGGTGCATGTTACTGAAAGAACGAGCATAGAGAGAGAGATCTGCTCGCACGCACACACTCTCACCGTCTTCGAACTGTCTTGCTCTCCCTCCCATATTGATCCTCGTCCGGACTTTTAATTTGTCACTCTCCCTTTTTCTTCTTTTAGTCTCATCTGACAAAACCTTTGCCTTGTTCCTTTTAGTTGTTGCTTCGGCCATGAAAACAACATAAGACGGGTATCAAACGCTAGTTGGGCTCTCACGTCAGAATCTGAGGAAGTGGGGGAAGTGATGTATGCCGTAAAGCAGTCGAATTTTGTAGGGTTTTTTTTGTGCTCGGGTGCCCTACCCGAAACCTGAAGTTATATAGTGGCAGTTAAAGCGATACAGACACTGTCAGGCTACGGCAGACGTGTCATTCAACCTATTGCAAGTCGATGTATCATAACAAGGGTCTTGGAAATATATAATGAAGGTTTAAAAACGACATGATGTTGCTTTAAGTTTATCAAGCGACGAGAATACTTTTTGTGCGCAAAAACAAACAAAAATAACGACTTTATTTCAACTATTCATTTTCTTCTCTGTGGGCCTCGAGTTTGATAGCGTAGTGTAATAGCGTAGAGCTACATCACACGTAGGCTCACTATTGGCCGACGCTGGTCATGTGTGTGTGATGCGTGTGACGTACAACACAGAAGCGCTGCGCTGTTACACTAGTGAACTCACTCGAGGCCCACAGAGAAGGAAATCAATAGTTGAAATAAAGTCGTTATTTTTGTTTGTTTTTGCGCACAAAAAGTATTCTCGTCGTTTGATAAACTTAAGATTGAGCCACTGTAGTCACTTGGACTATTTTAACGATGTCTTTAATAACTTTTCGAGGCTGGCAAGTTTCAATCCCTCAAGAAGCCTATGGAGGAGTGATCCAGCTCTCAGATTTAATCACAAATATCTTAATTCGTGTCCCGAAGATGAACGAAGGTCTTACGGGGTTGAACAACATGAGGGAGAGTAAATACTGACAGAATTATCATTTTTGGTTGAACTATCCCTTTAAGCTCTAGAACGCTCGTGTTCCTCATCTTCTGTTCTTGTGATGTTCTGCAGGTTGAGCTCCATCGACACCAAGTATCACGTGTGGAAGCTGGGCGTGGTGTTCACTGATAACGTGAGTGTGTGCGCTGCTTCATCAGCCGGATGAGATCGCGTGTGTGTGAGAGAATGAGTGTGAGAGAGTGTGAGTGTGTGTGTGCGTGTGTTTGCGCGCATGTGTGTGTCTGTGTGTGTGTGTGAGAGTGTGTGTGTGTGTGTGTGTGTCCTTGCAGTCGTTCCTGTATCTGGTCTGGTAAACCACCATGTCTATTACAGTGTGTGTGTGTGTGTGTGTGTGTGTGTGTCTTTGCAGTCGTTCCTGTATCTGGTCTGGTACACCACCATGTCTATCCTGGGTCACTATAATAACTTCTTCTTCGCCGCTCACCTTCTGGACATCGCCATGGGCTTCAAGACCCTCAGGACCATCCTCTCCTCCGTCACACACAACGGCAAACAGGTCACACACACACTCTCACTCACACACACACACACACACACACACTCTCTCACACACACTCACACACACACTCTCACTCTCACACGCACTCTCTCACACACACACACACACACACACACACTCTCACTCTCACACACACACACCATTTGAGCGCTGTTGAGCAATCAAATCAATGATCAGCGCTTCAAAAACATGTACATATCCATCAATGATACTCTTCAGCGAGCACTTACACACACACACATACACACACGCACACACACACGCACACACGCACAAGCATTTGAAAGCAGGCGTCAATCAGCGGACCGGTGCTGCGTGTGCTCTGATCATTGTAGCCAATCACAGACATATCCGATGAGCTCGTGAACAACGGCCAATCAGAGGAGTTTATGATTCCGCTCAAACGGCACATTATTCAAATTTCAGCATGGACTTGGTACCGAAGTCGCTACTTTTGACAACACAAACACACGCACACACACACACTCTGCTGTGGTTTCAGTGTGTGTGTGTGTGTGTGTGTCTCAGCTGGTGCTGACGGTCGGGCTGCTCGCGGTGGTCGTGTATCTCTACACTGTCGTGGCCTTCAACTTCTTCCGCAAGTTCTACAATAAAAGCGGCGACGAGGACGAGCCCGACATGAAATGCGATGATATGATGACGGTGAGTGACGGTTCTGAGATTCCTGAGAATTAAAATGCATCACAGTTTCCACGACTGATTTCTCAAGGATCATGTGACACTGAAGATGTAAACTGGCTCTGTATAAGAGAATGACATTCAGATACACAGTCAGACCAAAAATTATTCAGAAACCAGATATTTTTTATATTTTTTTACTAGTGTGTGCAGGACACTATAATTAATTTATGTAAGTGAGGAGAGCAAAATAAAGTAAAAAGTGACATATTATACCCAAAAAATTCTTCATACAGTGACTACCAGTAACATTTATACAAATTTGGGAGCAAAAATGATTGGGACACTTTGAGCTGATCATGTTTTGCTGAAGTGTTTTTTCTTTAATAACTAATGCACCTTTTTACACCACAGACTGAACAACATGAAGCATTGCTTGGTGATTGGTTGAGCTAAACTGGTATTATCTAATTGTGTAGTTACATTTAACAGCTGACAGATATTCAACATACAGGTCCTTCTCAAAAAATTAGCATATTGTGTTAAAGTTAATTATTTTCCATAATGTAATGATAAAAATTAAACTTTCATATATTTTAGATTCATTGCACACCAACTGAAATATTTCAGGTCTTTTATTGTTTTAATACTGATGATTTTGGCATACAGCTCATGAAAACCCCAAATTCCTGTCTCAAAAAATTAGCATATCATGAAAAGGGTCTCTAAACGAGCTATTAACCTAATCATCTGAATCAACTAATTAATTATAAACACCTGGAAAAAATTCCTGAGGCTTTTAAAAACTCCCAGCCTGTTTCATTACTCAAAACCGCAATCATGGGTAAGACTGGCGACCTGACTGCTGTCCAGAAGGCCA
>NW_027509214.1:365000-377500 GCF_051911475.1 Siphateles boraxobius
CAGCCGGTCTCGGCTTTCAGCGAGCAGCCATTGCCAGGAACCGAGAGCGCGCGCGCCGCGCTTTCGGCTCCGGTCAGTTTCACAAAAGAAAGCAGGTTATGAATGTAAGTCTCGTGCCCGCCTGAGTGCGTTCACGCTTGCTAACACTAACCTCCCCCCGGGCTCCGACGCGCGTTTAAGTGTTATCACAAAACGCAGGGCATTAATAAATCGCTCCCCATCCATTATGATCGGGGCATCAAATACACTTGTAAGTCTCGTGCCCGCGCACACGCGCTCACGCTTACAGGAAGCTTTCCCGCCCGGAGCGCTGCTCGCGCGTCAAAAAATGACAAAAGAATGTTCCCCATCCCTTATGATTGGGACATCTCACATAAATCAGCCGGTGTCGGCTTTTCAGCGAGCAGCCATTGCCCAGAACCGAGAGCGCGCGCACCGCGCTTTCGGCTCCGGTTCACTTTCACAAGCCCGCAAATGGCGGCGGTCTGAACCCGGAGGCCATTCGCCCCCTAGCGGCTCACATAGCTGCGTGGGAAACTATCCCAGGGATTTCAGAATGGGTGTTGAGCACAATAAAGCAGGGCTATACACTTCAATTCATTCGCCGTCCCCCGCGCTTTCAAGCCCGGACCGCGACCATAGTGAATGCGGAAGTAGCACACCTACTTCACGCAGAAATAGCAAAGCTGCTGTGCAAAGGGGCTATAGAAAAGGTACCGCCTTCTCTGAGCGAGTCAGGCTTTTACAGCCGATATTTTCTCGTACCCAAGAAGGACGGAGCCTTCAGACCTATCCTAGATCCTAGGGCCTACTGCGCATGCGCCCGCTCCAACGCTGGTTGAATGCTCGCGTGTCCCGCCGGGTGTCTGGCGGCCAGAAAATCAGAGTGACTCAGGCCTGCATAGCAGCTCTGCAGCCCTGGTTAGTGGCCGACTGGTACCAGCAGGGAGTAATGATGGGAACCATCTTTTATCGTAAAGTCATCTCGACATACGCGTCCAACTCGGGTTGGGGCGCACTGTTCGAGGGCAGACCGGCCTTTGGCCAGTGGTCAGACCAGGAGAAGGGTTTTCACATAAACTGTCTGGAAATGATAGCGGTCGAGAACGCGCTGAAGTGCTTCCTCCCGTTCATACAGGACCAGCATGTTCTTGTCCGCTCGGACAACATGTCTGTGGTATCCTATGTAAACCGTCAGGGCGGTGTCAGATCCAGAAATCTCTGAAATCTGACGGAACGCCTCCTTATTTGGTCTCAGATGCACCTGCGCTCGCTGAGGGCGGCGCATGTGCCTGGCCATTTGAACGACGGCCTAGACAAACTGTCCAGGGACAATGTTCCCCCAGGGGAATGGTCCCTGCACCCCCAAACGGTCCAGAAACTGTGGCGCCTATTCGGCAGAGCGGAAGTCGACCTATTTGCGTCAAAAGACAACGCTCAATGCCCGACGGTCTGTTCGAAGGACGAGGACGCGCTGGCCCAGGTTTGGCCCAGCCTCCCGCTATATGCTTTGATCAAGAGAATCAGGGAAACGCGCCACACGGTGCTCCTCATAGCCCCGCGTTGGGAGAATCAGATTTGGTTCCCGGAACAACCAGGGCTGTCACATACAGCTCCGTGGCCGAATCCGGTGAGGGCAGATCTCCTCTCTCAGGCTCGCGGCACGATCTGGCATCCCAATCCAGAGCGCTGGTCTCTGCATGCATGGTTGATCAACGGGTACTCGTTGCCCTGCCAGAAGGAGTGATGAACACGATCATGCAGTCTAGAGCCCCTTCCACGAGAAGGCTCTACGCGTCTAAATGGTCGGTTTTCTCTGGATGGTGCACCGACAGAGGTCTGGACCCGCGGACATGCGGGGTGGCGCATCTGCTCACCTTCCTACAAGAGCTGTTGGATAAGGGAAGGTCCCCATCCACGCTCAATGTATACGTGGCGGCCGTGGCAGCGTTGCAGAATCGACGCACGGCCAGTCATTGGGAAGACACGAGTTGGCCATCCGCTTCCTTAGAGGAGCTAGAAGGATGAATCCGCCGCGCCCCCCGTCGGTTCCCATGTGGGATCTTTCATTGGTCCTCGAGGCCCTGAAAGCTTTTCCATTTGAACCACTAGACACCGTGGGGTTGAAATATCTATCACTGAAAACCGTCTTTCTGACTGCACTGTCGTCAGTAAAACGTGAAGGGGACCTGCATGTGCTGTCTGTCAGCGCGTCGTGTCTTGAGTTCGGACCGAATGACTCTAAAGTCATCCTCAGACCTAGACATGGCTATGTCCCTAAAGTGATGGGCACTCCATTCAGAGCGCAAGTTATTTCGTTGTCAGCTCTCCCAGCATCTGACAGCGAAGGTGATGTGAATCTCCTCTGCCCTGTCAGAGCGCTGAGGTTTTACATTACGCGCTCCGCCTCCTTCAGGCGTTCGGAACAGCTTTTTGTTTCGTTTGGTGGGCGCACCAAGGGTCTCGCCTCCTCGAAACAGAGCCTGTCCAGATGGATAGAAGACGCTATAGCGGCTGCTTACGCGTCAAAAGGTCTGCAATGCCCTCTGGGCATCAGGGCTCATTCCACGAGAGGCGTGGCCTCTTCGTGGGCATGGTCCAGTGGAATTTCTATCCATGACATATGTGTAGCGGCGGGCTGGAGCTCCCCGTCTACCTTTGTCAGGTTTTATAACCTAGAAGTTCCTGCCTTGCAGGCTAAACTGTTGTCAGTCTGAAGGAGAGGTGTATTCTGCCCAGATCTCCTGCTCAGATCACTCTCACATGACTCAGCTCTCCTGGTTGAGCTGCACTAAGTAGGGTATGTGCCATGTGCCTATACAGACCGGCGCGCTGCTCTGTATTCCCTATGTGTGCTTATGTACAAGTGATGGCCCGCGTGGCTGGCCACCTTATTTTTTCCACTTATGGGGTTCCCCTGAAAGCTCGGGGTCTCATGTGGATGCTTGGCGCGCACGGCGTTGACAAAGTGTTCCCTTAGCGTAAGCTAAACTTACGCAATACGAGAGAACCTCTCGTAAGAGAACGATACTCGGTTACTAACGTAACCTCGGTTCTCTCTAGAGAGGGAACGAGTATTGCGTAACCGGTCGTGCTCGCGCCACGAGCGACTTCGCTTCAGTCGACGAAAACCAGGGAAGTCGGCCTACAGCCCCTAGTGTTATACGCTAAGCCACGCCCATTCTGGCGGGCTGTGACGCTATGAAGGCGCGGGCGCCCTTCATTGGGCGTGACGTCACGCCGGGCTCACTGGTAGGCTGCAGCAGTTGCCCGCAGGGCAGCCAATGAGCACGCGAGATGGCCTGCTCTAGGTCTGCTAGCTGCTGCACTGCGTTGACAAGGAATACAAAATTAAGGATAATTTTTTGGCTTCAGTATCTCGAGAAGATGAATCTTTCCCGTAGCGTAAGCTAAACTTACACAATACTCGTTCCCTCTCTAGAGAGAACCGAGGTTACGTTAGTAACCGAGTATCGTTTTATACATTTTTTATTACAATAATTTTTACATTTTCAGTTTTAATTTTAGATAAAGTTTTAGTAATATTATTGTGTTTGTGTTTATTTTATTTATATTTAATTTATTTTTATTTCAGTTTTAGTAATTTTGGTACTTTAACTTATTTTAGTTAATTTTTTCATCTAATATTAATATTGTGCTTTATTTAGGCTTTATTTATTTTCTTTGAACAGTTTTAATAGATTTAGTTTTAATCTGTTGCGATCTCTGTTGATCTTGCAGGTTTTTCTTGATGTACCTGATCAACAAGGATGAAACGGAGCACACCGGTCAGGTACTTTCTGCTCTCAATCATGAGGAGGAAAAAAAATTAGAGCTACATTTAAGATTTATTTTTTGAATTGCATATAAAAATTACTACCACACAGTTTTAACATAAACTTGAGGTTTTTCTCAAAATTTAAATAGTTTTTTATCGAAACAACAACTTTATTCTCGCAATATAAGTTAATTCTCAACATTGTATTTCGACTTTTTTGTCTCGAAATTGAACGAGTTTAATCTCACATTATAATGACTTTGATCTCGAGATGGTCTTTTTTTTTATTATTGCTTGACTCTAATCCTCTTCCATATTAAACAGACAAACGTAATGTGATGCATGTTTTCCTGACTTTATAAGCAATCCAGTTTTTCTTTAAATGCAATCCTAAATAAAAATGACTTTTCACGTTTTACTAAAGCAATGCTAACGGAAGCAGGCAGAATGTTATATATGAATGTTATTTGTTAAACCCACATGAGTTGTGTGCTAATAATCTCGGCCAGGACACTCTTGCAAAAGAGATTTTTAATCTCAATGTTTACTTTCCTGGTAAAATAAAGTATATGTATACACTGCATAAAAATGCTTTTCTTACTCAGTATTTTTGTCTTGTTTCCAATCCAAATAACAAAACATTCTTAAATCAAGATTGATTTACTAAAGTAGTAAAATACCATAAGATATTATTTCTTTTTATCTGGAATTTTAGAATTTTATTTCATTCTTAAACTCTAAATAAAGTGAGTTTTTGCTTAAAACAAGGAAAATTATCTGCCAATGGGGTCAGAAAAATAATCTTAATTCAAATGGAAAACAAGATTATTTTTCTGACCCCATTGGCAGATCATTTTGCTTGTTTTAAGCTTGTTTTTTTCCTCCAGAAAACAAGACGTAATGTCTAATGTTATTTTACTCATCTAGTAAATGCATCTTGATTTAAGATTTTTTTGATATTTGGACTGGAAACCAGACAAAAATACTGAGAAAGAAAATCTTTTTTGCAGTGATAATAATAATGCAGTGTTGTGCCTGAACGATAGTTCATGAACTCGTTCATATTTCGTGCGAACGTGAACTGAACGTACTGTATTACTGCCTGATGAACGTTACTGTGAACGACACGCTCTCTCAGTTTAACTTCGTTCAATAGAGTGCCAGATTTCTATAGAGCGAGAACCAGGATAAAACACACCGTAAACAGGCCTTAATATGTAGCGGAAAAACACCCAATCTGGCAACACCAGCGTCGCACCGCCGCATGCGTCATCAACAGCAAAGAGGCGTCACATGATCATTTAAACCAGTTTATGACGAGGTCGGTGAGGATGGGAAAAATCATACATTTCTGTGCAAACTTTGCTCACCGATAAAATAAGTGTGTCTGTGGCTCTATATGAGCTGTGGAAATACTTTAGAAAAATAATAGCTCTCAGCAACATATGGAAAAAAAGAACTAGTTCAAATTTTTAAAGTATGAACTATGAACCGAACTAGTTGATTTTAAAATTTGTAAACTGAACTTTTGAACTAGTTCATGTAGAAAGTGAACTTTCCCAACACTGTTAATGTGTGTGGTGTCTCCGCAGGAGTCGTACGTGTGGAAGATGTATCAGGAGAGATGCTGGGATTTCTTCCCCGCCGGCGACTGCTTTCGTAAGCAGTACGAGGACCAGCTGGGCTAGAGAAGCCGTCCCACGACCCAACAGCACCTGCGTTACCTCGAGGAACTGTGCCGATTCAGTGGAGACTCTTTCCCTCCGTCTGTCTGGACGTTTGCTTGGATTCAAACGATTCTTTTCGGTCAAAAAAAGCTCAACACGTTGCCTTCTTCGACCCCTAAAACCATTGCACAACGTCTTTTTTGAGAAACTGGGGTGTCCGGTCGTAGTCTCCGCCCGTGTATGCCCAAGATTCCCACTTCAGCGTTTGGAGAGCATGATGCCAAAAGCGCGATGGACATTCGTTCTCAGATTCCCTGTTCCTGCTTGCCGAGACGAGAGCGTGACGACGAGATGCCTAATAAAACCCTTCGTGAAGTGCCTTACCTCCGTTACACCTGAGCTATGCAAGATCTGCGTCTCCTCCTGGTGTTGGGTCAGTGTTGGGTGGTTCGACGTGTGGAGGTTTGTCATGTTCCCGTCTCCGGATTTCGGATGGAAATGCTCTTGTTTGGCTGTTTGTATGTCGTAGCTTTGCTGAATTGTGCATTTCTTTTGAAGGACAAATAAAGATATTGATGCAATAAAGCCGTTGTGTTGAAGCATGTGTTGTTTATCGCCTCTGCCCGATGGAAAAGCTGAGATCACGTGACCAGCGGCGGATCAATACAGCGATGGCATGGCTTCATTAGCACAGGAGCTTTTGACAGTTAATATTTGTGTAATTATTTCACAACACATTCACATGTTCACGTTCTCTGATGTCTGTGAATGGTCACGTGAAATGCAGGTAAACAAATGTTTTATTTTGATTGTATTCATTTTCAAATGTATTTAAATCATATATTTTTGTTTTAATATCTTTGTATTTATATTATGTAATTTAATTTTACATTTTTTGTGATTTAAATTTTAGTAATTTTATTTAAAATTAATTTTAATTTTATGATTTATTTTTTATTTAAAAAAATTTTTATTTTAAATTTTAATTTTTAGGATTATTTCATTTTTCGTAAGTGATTTTGATTATTTTAATTTTCAAATTTATTTTAATAATTATATATATATATATGCTGTTTGTATTTTATATTTATTTAAATGTTCACATTTTGTAATTGAATTTAATATCAGACGAAAAATTCAGTTTCATTTTCAGTATTTTTATTTTAAAATTATTAAAAATGTTCATATTTTTTTAGTATCTGTTTTGTTTTTAATTTTGCATTGATTTATTTATTTTGTTTATTTTTTTAAAATTATTTTTTAATTTTTATTTGTTGTGCACCAATTTAATTCATTTTTAGTAAGTGTTTGTTTTGTGTTTTATTTTGAAATTATTTTAATGAGCCATTTGTATATTAAATATAATAGTTTAGTGGTTCTCCGTGGCATTTAAACATTTGTCCATGTTGTCCGCGTACATCTGCGTCCCGTGTTGAGGTATAGATGCTTGTGTAATGCTCATAGATACCGTAGTTTCGGGCTGTGTGTGAACAGCAGTGTTTGTAGGGTTTTATGTTCTATAATTAAACGTATTGACGAGCTTGAGCTCTGAGCGACAGACGTGAAGAAGCCTCTCAGACACAGACGTCTCTCGATGTTTGTTAAAGGTCTCCTGTCACGCGAGGCCAAACGGAGTGTTTTTCTGATCACCGGCGCTGAATGTCACCGGATCCCAGCCGTAATTAGGCTCCTGAAGCTCGGGGCCCGGCGGCCCTCGTCAACAACAGCGCTTCTATCACTGATGTGTCACGATGCAAGGTCACACACTCTGCATTAATGGAACAGATCCGTTTCAGAGGAGGTGTAAACCGCAGCTGATGGGGGAGAGTAAATGTGCTGGTTTTATGTTGTTGATTTTTGGCAGTGACATCATCGCTGGTGACGTCATCGTCATCATACGCAAAAACATGAAAAGAGGAAATACGACATTAAATTTAGCCTCGCATTTTCTTGACTTTTGCACTTTATTATTTTATTTATTAGTATTATCTAATATGTATTTTGATAATACTTCAACCTAAACTTATTTCAGTTACCATTTATTTAAAAAAATCCTTTTTATTTGTATCAAATTTTTATATTTTATTTTTAGCTTTATTTCAAATACTGAACACGATTTTTAATAGTTTTAGTTAACAGTGAACAATACTGACTCACGCTTTATGAAATGCAATTACATTCCAGATAGAAATTGTCATATGCGTCTAAATGTCCTGTATATACTTAAGAAAAAAATGTTATTTATATATATACAGTATATACATGCAAATATTTCTTAAATATATACATGCATGTGTGTGTATTTATATATAAAAAATAATTATACACAGTACACACATATGTTGCCTTGCTGTGATTGGCTGTTGCTCATGACATCAGTGAGATTGAAGCCTAGTTCACACTACATGATTTTAAGCCCGATTTGCAAATCGTTGAGCTCGCCGACAGGGTGTTATCGCGTGCAAATCGCGGGGGATTAGCGGGCGATGAACGCTCGCCAATCTGTTAGTATGAAAGAGCAAACAACGCATCAAAGACCCTCGCAGACGCCTCGCCGAGCCTAGAAAAATATCTAGCATGCTAGATATCCAGAGTTGTCGCACGACTCAATCTCACTGATGTCATGAGCAACAGCCAATCACAGCAAGGCATGAGTTGAGGTCACCGGGTAAATACGTGATTTTTGCCGTCAGCCAAACATAAACATGCAGCTACATCTCCGATATAAACATGCTGTACTCGCCGCCAACTCTCTCTGTAGCACAGACAATCCCTGCTGTTCGCGTATGCAGATCCACTCTTTCGCCCATACTCTCTTATTTTTTCTTTTTTGCGTTTTTTCTCAGAGCAAATGATCGCGCAAACAGTTTGCAGCTCTAGTTTCTGTCTGACGTCCATATTTGCGTGTTGTGTTGTTCTTCGCTGTGTATTGGCGCGCGTGCTGTTTCGCGTCAAGATAGATATTAGACAGATAGATTTGGTAGAATCGTTGGGTGACAGAGTTGTTGTCAACTCGTGTAGTGCGTTACCTCCTGTTGCGGATCAATCACGCTGTGTCGTGTGGTGTGAACAGCTCAACAACTTGAACACTCCTGATTTCACAGAGAGCAAGTCATGTAGTGTGAACCGCACAGTTCAGTCCGACGTTTTAAAATCATGTAGTGTGAACTAGGCTATTTACCTTCCTACAACTGAGTTCCCATGGGACTTCAGCGCGAGACTACAGCTAGCCGTCTAAAACACTAATTAGGTGAATTTAAACAATGGCTAAGTTGCTAAACGCGTCTTGTTCACATGTAAGGGCCCTGTTCATGTTGGACAGACATTTTAATTACATTTTGTGTCTGTTAAGTGGCACAAAGACACTCGTTATGTATATGCCCCCATAACTGCCCTTTAGCTGAGGGGGAGCTCTGGGCATTCGCGGGAACAGCTCCGTGTTGCAATCACCAATCCGGTTCAGGTTTTTTTCTATAGACAGTACTCACAAAGGTATAACGATCAAGATTAACTTAAAAATTGCCCGTAGTTCTCCTTTAAGGTGGGCAGTGCATCATCACCAACCATTGTCCTTAACACCGGCGCCCCTCAGGGGTGTGTGCTTAGCCCATTCCTTTTTATTCTCTACACAAATGACTGTCAGAGTCCTTTTACAACCACTCATTATTTTAAATATGCAGATGATACAGCCATTCTAGCTCTGCTTAATGAGGACAATGACTCTTTTTTGGACTATCAACGTTCTACAGCACATTTTAGAAAGTGGTGTGAGGATGACTTTCTGCACCTCAATGTTTTAAAGACTAAGGAACTGGCCTTTAGCACCTCAAAAACACAGATCCATGCTTCTAGCATTATCATTGATGGAGAGATAGTTGAGCATTTCAAATATCTTGGCATTATTTTGGATCAAAATCTCAATTTTAACAAGCATACTCTAGGGGTTTACAAACGCTGTCAACAAAGACTGACAGCTATTCGTAAACTTAGGCACTTGTCTGTTCAGCCACGTCTTCTTCTGCTTCTGTATCGTAGTGTTATTGAGCCGGTCCTTACTTATGGGGCCATTTGTTTTTTTCATATGCTTACAGTTACTAACAAGAACAAATTCTTAAAGATAACTCATTTAGCAAGTAAAATTATTGGTATCCCTACCCCCAATTTATCGGATGGTGTCTCGACATTCACGTTGCGAAAGGCACAAAAAATCTTAAATGACTCAGAAAACCCACTTTTACAAGTATTTTATCCTTCTGCCTTCTGGCCGCAGGTATAGGTCACCGATGTGTAGGAAGGCCAAGTTTAGTAAGAGTTTTGTTCCTGTATCTATACGAGCTCTAAATACATAGGAAATCAGCCTTTGATACGTGAGGTATGTTATGAGGATAGCAGAAGAACCCAAGCGCAGATGGTATGCAAACACACAACGTTTATTATAACAGAAAAACAAGGGAAAACAAAACCCACGAGGGGGCAAAACAGAGGCAATAAAAACGAGGAATAACTAAACAATGAATGGTGTTTGGGATGATTGTTGTGTGTTTGTGTGTTTGCGCTGATGAATCGTGTTTGGGATGATTGTTGTGTTGCGTGTTTGCGCTGATGAATAGTGTTTGGGATGATAGTTGTGTGTTTGTGTGTTTGCGCTGATGAATCGTGTTTGGGATGATTGTTGTGTGTTTGTGTGTTTGCGCTGATGAATCGTGTTTGGGATGATTGTTGTGTTGCGTGTTTGCGCTGATGAATAGTGTTTGGGATGATAGTTGTGTGTTTGTGTGTTTGCGCTGATGAATCGTGTTTGGGATGATTGTTGTGTTGTGTGTTTGCGCTGATGAATGGTGTTTGGGATGATTGTTGTGTGTTTGTGTGTTTGCGCTGATGAATCGTGTTTGGGATGATTGTTGTGTTGTGTGTTTGCGCTGATGAATGGTGTTTGGGATGATTGTTGTGTGTTTGTGTGTTTGCGCTGATGAATGGTGTTTGGGATGATTGTTGTGTGTTTGTGTGTTTGCGCTGATGAATCGTGTTTGGGATGATTGTTGTGTGTTTGTGTGTTTGCGCTGATGAATCGTGTTTGGGATGATTGTTGTGTTGTGTGTTTGCGCTGATGAATGATGTTTGGGATGATTGTTGTGTTGTGTTTGTGTGCTGATGAATCGTGTTTGGGATGATTGTTGTGTTGTGTGTTTGCGCTGATGAATGGTCTTTGGGATGATTGTTGTGTTGTGTGTTTGTGCTGATGAATGGTGTTTGGGATGATTGTTGTGTTGTGTGTTTGTGCTGATGAATGGTGTTTGGGATGATTGTTGTGTTGTGTGTTTGCGCTGATGAATAGTGTTTGGGATGATTGTTGTGTTGTGTTTGTGTGTTTGCGTTGATGAATAATGTTTGGGATGATGTTTGTGTGTGTGCTGATGAATGATGATTGTTATGTTGTGTGTTTGTTTGTGTGCTGATGAATGATGTTTGGGATGATTGTTGTGTGTGTGTGTGTGCTGATGAATCGTGTTTGGGATGATTGTTGTGTTGTGTGTTTGCTCTGATGAATGGTCTTTGGGATGATTGTTGTGTTGTGTGTGTGTGTGCTGATGAATGGTCTTTGGGATGATTGTTGTGTTGTGTGTTTGTGCTGATGAATGATATTTGGGATGATTGTTGTGTTGTGTGTGTGTGCGCTGATGAATGGTGTTTGGGATGATTGTTGTGTTGTGTGTTTGTGCTAATGAATGATGTTTGGGATGATTGTTATGTTGTGTGTTTGTGTGTGTGTGCTAATGAATGGTGTTTGGGATGATTGTTGTGTTGTGTGTTTGCGCTGATGAATCGTGTTTGGGATGATTGTTGTGTTGTGTGTTTGTGCTGATGAATGGTGTTTGGGATGATTGTTGTGTTGTGTGTTTGCACTGATGAATCGTGTTTGGGATGATTGTTGTGTTGTGTTTGTGTGTTTGCGTTGATGAATAATGTTTGGGATGATGTTTGTGTGTGTGCTGATGAATGATGATTGTTATGTTGTGTGTTTGTTTGTGTGCTGATGAATGATGTTTGGGATGATTGTTGTGTGTGTGTGTGTGCTGATGAATCGTGTTTGGGATGATTGTTGTGTTGTGTGTTTGCGCTGATGAATGGTGTTTGGGATGATTGTTGTGTTGTGTGTGTGTGCGCTGATGAATGGTGTTTGGGGTGATTGTTGTGTGTTTGTGTGTGTGTGTGCTGATGAATGGTGTTTGGGAAGATTGTTGTGTTGTGTTGTGTGTTTGTGCTGATGAATGATGTTTGGGATGATTGTTTTGTTGTGTGTTTGTGCTAATGAATGATGTTTGGGATGATTGTTGTGTTGTGTGTTTGTGCTAATGAATGGTGTTTGGGATGATTGTTGTGTTGTGTGTTTGTGTGTGTGTGCTAATGAATGGTGTTTGGGATGATTGTTGTGTTGTGTGTTTGTGTGTGTGTGCTGATGAATGGTGTTTGGGATGATTGTTGTGTTGTGTGTTTGTGCTGATGAATGATGTTTGGGATGATTGTTGTGTTGTGTTTTTGTGTGTGTGTGCTGATGAATGGTCTTTGGGATGATTGTTGTGTTGTGTGTTTGTGTGTGTGTGCTGATGAATGATGTTTGGGATGATTGTTGTGTTGTGTGTTTGTGTGTGTGTGCTGATGAATGGTGTTTGGGATGATTGTTGTGTTGTTTGTGTTTGCGCTGATGAATGGTGTTTGGGATGATTGTTGTGTTGTGTGTTTGTGTGTGTGTGCTGATGAATGGTGTTTGGGATGATTGTAGTGTTGTGTGTTGTTTGTGTTTGCGCTGATGAATGGTGTTTGGGATGATTGTTGTGTTGTGTGTTTGTGCTAATGAATGGTGTTTGGGATGATTGTTGTGTTGTGTGTTTGTGTGTCTGTGCTGATGAATGGTGTTTGGGATGATTGTAGTGTTGTGTGTTGTTTGTGTTTGCGCTGATGAATGGTGTTTGGGAAGATTGTTGTGTTGTGTGTGTGTGCTGATGAATGGTGTTTGGGAAGATTGTTGTGTTGTGTGTTTGTGCTGATGAATGATG
>NW_027509214.1:380000-450000 GCF_051911475.1 Siphateles boraxobius
TCTCCAGGAGAACAGTAGATGGCGCTAAACTAGGGGATTAATGTAGCGCTAGTCTCCGAGAGAACAGTAGATGGCGCTAAACTAGGGAATTAATGTAGCGCTAGTCTCCAGAAGAACAGTAGATGGCGCTAAACTAGGGGATTAATGTAGCGCTAGTCTCCCGGGAGAACAGTAGATGGCGCTAAACTAGGGGATTAATGTAGCGCTAGTCTCCGAGAGAACAGTAGATGGCGCTAAACTAGGGAATTAATGTAGCGCTAGTCTCCAGAAGAACAGTAGATGGCGCTAAACTAGGGGATTAATGTAGCGCTAGTCTCCAGGAGAACAGTAGATGGCGCTAAACTAGGGAATTAATGTAGCGCTAGTCTCCAGAAGAACAGTAGATGGCGCTAAACTAGGGGATTAATGTAGCGCTAGTCTCCCGGGAGAACAGTAGATGGCGATAAACTAGGGGATTAATGTAGCGCTAGTCTGTGGGAGAACAGTAGATATAGCTAAACTAGCTTAGCGCCATCTACTGTTCTCCCGGGAGACTAGCGCTACATTAATCCCCTAGTTTAGCGCCATCTACTGTTTTAGAAGGGGAAGTTGCTCAACTGCATTTGTGAGAAAATCGAGCTGAGAGATCTCATAAAAAGCCAAGTGTCTCACAATCTTAACAGACAGATCTGCATTTGTATCCACTAGATTTGGTATTTGTTCAAAGGTTACATTCAATTTGTAGGATGGTTTGTATTTATTTGTGAAATATGATCTCTAGGCTCATTTATTTATATTTGTAAAAAACTATTTATTTATTAAAAAAAACATATTTGTTACTCCTCTGCATTTTCACTCAAATTGACCTTTGTACTTGAACATTGCTTTCTGTTTGTTTGCGAGTCGAGTTTTCCTTTGCAAAGCAGATCGAGTTTGTTTGCGAAATGCTGTATTTGTTTGTTTAATTATGGCACACAATTCGCTCCATAGTCACTCACATGGCATCCACCAACAGCAAACCACAACATTCCAGGCAAGCCCCGCCCACATTTGTTCTTGTCTTCCAGAAGCGGTTCACTCACTCAGATACACACACACACACACACACACACACACACACACACACAATAGAGAACAGAAGACCAGCGCATCTTCACTTTCATGACATCAGCACAGTACATGTACCTGTAGTTTGCAGGGAACATTAGTATCGATACATCATCACTGCTGTGAATGAGAAGGTGTGTGTGTGTGTGAGTGTGTTCTCCAGCTCGTCACTGCAGGTCACATGATGATCACTAACGAGCTTCAGAATAACATCACTGCTGAACTATAAGAGTTTAAGAAGGGTCTGTTAGATGTCACTTATTTCAATAAGCGTAATAATGCTAATTCACACACCCGGATGATGCTGACACAGATCATTCTTCACATGCTATTACACGAGAACAGAATTGATCTGAATAATGACTATTGATTTCCGTTGAGCTGAATCTGAATTTGGTTTCATAATTGAATTGACTTAATTGTCCTGTTTATTACTTCGATGCTGATTTGAATCTGTTAAAGTGCTGTAGAAATAAACGTTCTGCCGCTCGGAGCCTATAGAAGATCACCATGATTTTTAATTGTGATTTTAGTACTTAAAGGGATAGTTCACCCAGAAATGAACAAAAATAACAAAAACAAACAAAAATAACTGCTTTATTTCAACTATTCATTTCCTTCTCTGTGGGCGTCGAGTCAGTTAGCGTAGTGCGATAGCGTAGAGCTACGTCACACGCAGGCTCACTATTGGCCGACGCTGGTCATGTGTGTGATACGTGTGACGTACAACAATATCCTATTTTTAGAAGCTTTGCATCCTCATTTATTTCCAGTGCATGAACATCTGCTGAATATTTTCTTTTATGTTCCACAGAAGGAAGTCAAACGGCTTTGCACAACATCTACGTGAGTAAATGACAGAATGTGTAATTTTTAATAATATTTGGATGAATTATTCCATTGTTGATCTCTCTAAATCCAACATTATAAATGTGCATCTCCACTTTTCATCAAAACGGAGCTTTAAATGTCAAGGTCAGATTTATTTCTACAGCGCTTTACACAACACAGAATGATTCAAGGCAGAGTCACAGTAGTTAGGGTTATCCAATCACAGCCTCTGAGCCAGTCACGTGGTCTGAGGGATTTATTCAGCCATCGCAGTTTATGTGCAGGTCTTATTATCGGATAAAAGAAATTATCCGTCTCAATTGAGGGCATCATTTTATGGGCATTTTTATAATTTATGTGCATGTTGGCATTTCCTTCCAGTGTGGAATATGCATATCGCAAAATTTGCATAAAAACCAGTGGGTGGAATCATCACGTGCGATGCTTTCAGACGTTCACATCTGTTCTTCATCTTCCTCTGTTCTTCATCTTTTCTTGATCTTCATCTTTTCTTCATCTGTACTTCATCTGTTCTTCATCTTCATCTTTTCTTCATCTGTACTTCATCTGTTCTTCATCTTCATCTTTTCTTCATCTGTACTTCATCTGTTCTTCATCTTCATCTGTTCTTCATCTGTTCTTCATCTTCATCTTTTCTTCATCTATACTTCATCTTCATCTTTTCTTTATCTGTACTTCATCTATTCTTCATCTTCATCTGTTCTTCATCTGTTCTTCATCTTCATCTTTTCTTCATCTGTACTTCATCTTCATCTTTTCTTCATCTGTTCTTCATTTTCATCTTTTCTTCGTCTGTTCTTCATCTTCATCTTTTCTTCATCTGTTCTTCATCTTCAGCTGTTCTTCATCTTCATCTGTTCTTCCTCTTCATCTGTTCTTCATCTGTTTTTAATCTGTTCTTCATCTTCATCTGTTCTTCCTCTTCATCTGTTCTTCATCTGTTTTTCATCTGTTCTTCATCTTCATCTTTTCTTCGTGTTTTTCATCTTCATCTTTTCTTCATCTGTTCTTCATCTTCAGCTGTTCTTCATCTTCATCTGTTCTTCCTCTTCATCTGTTCTTCATCTGTTTTTCATCTGATCTTCATCTTCATCTTTTCTTCATCTGTTCTTCATCTGTTCTTCATCTTCATCTGTTCTTCATCCTCTGTTCTTCATCTGTTCCTCATCTTCATCTGTTCTTCATCTTTTCTTCATCTTCATCTGTTCTTCATATGTTCTTCATATGTTTTTCATCTTTTCTTCATCTTCATCTGTTCTTCATATGTTTTTCATCTTTTCTTCATCTTCATCTGTTCTTCATATGTTTTTCATCTTTTCTTCATCTTCATCTGTTCTTCATCTTCCTCTGTTTTCCTCTGTTCTTCATCTGTTCCTCATCTTCATCTGTTCTTCATCTTTTCTTCATCTTCATCTGTTCTTCATATGTTCTTCATATGTTTTTCATCTTTTCTTCATCTTCATCTGTTCTTCATATGTTTTTCATCTTTTCTTCATCTTCATCTGTTCTTCATATGTTTTTCATCTTTTCTTCATCTTCATCTGTTCTTCATCTTCCTCTGTTTTCCTCTGTTCTTCATCTGTTCTTCCTCTGTTCTTCCTCTGTTCTTCATCTTCCTCTGTTCTTCATTTTCCTCTGTTTTTCATCTTCATCTTCCTAGCTGGTATAAATACGGAAGTGGATGCACACACCAGTTGTCTTTCGCTTTGTAGCCGATTGGTGTTGATGTCGGTGTTGAGTCAAATTCCTCTGTTCCTGGGTCCCAAGAGGGCCAGACTGGCGGTGTGCGACCCTGTAAAGCCTTGCACCCCTCAGCCCCCGCTTGTATCGCCAGCCGGCAGCTGGATGTGGTCGAGGACCCGGTCACGCCTTCTCACGAACCCCCTGCCATCACGTGGAGACAGGTAAGTGTTGTGCCACACTCTGACCCCGCTTCGTTGAGTTGAGTCTTCTCTCCGAGAAGAACCCCAAAGGGGTTCGATCACTTCTGTGCTTTCCCCCCCTCAAGATAAGTTGAGTAAGGCTGTCTCCCTCCACCCTCAAAATGTTTGTTGCCTCTATATTGTCGCACATCATGATGCAGTGGATAGAAATCCATGGGGAAGCACGACTTGTCGGACAGGTTCCTGAGGGGAGCAAGGAAGCTGAATCCCCTTTATACCCTCTTGGGACTTATCTCTGGTGCTACTGCACTGCAGAGACCTCCCCTTGGGCCACTACAGGCAGCGGAGTTAAAACCCTGTTTTTAAAACAACAGTTCTCCTGCTTGTTTGGCCTCTATCAAGAGGGTAGAGGACCTGCACGCATTTTTGGTCGACAAATCGTGACAACTCTCACGATATCCTGAGACCCCGGCCTGGATGTGTGCCCAAGGTTCCTACCTCTCCCTTAAAAAGGGGACCAGGTGGTGAGCCTGCAAGCGTGCCCGGAGGAGGCAGACCCAGCCCTGGGTTCTCTGCCCTTTTTCAATCCTTGTGGTTATAACTGGACAGAATGCAAAGCATCAGGACCTCAGACCAGCTCGTGTCTGTTACGGAGACCAGCAAAAAGGGAAGGCTGTTTCCTAGCAGAGGTTGGCCCACTGCATAGTGGTTGCCATCATCTTGGTGTGTTATCCCAAGGTGCATGTCACCCCTGGATAGTGAGCTCCTCCAAAGAGAGAGTATAGCTCCTGCCTAGGCATTGACATAGTGTCTTGCTGACAGAGGCTTTAGAGCGGCGGGCTGGGCGACACCTATCGACCGCTGCTTCCCGTGGGCTTCCTTCTCATGAAGCCAGTTTCACTGTAAGCCCGGATCGAAGTGTCGGCTTGCTGTTCAATTCCCCTCCTATGGACTGGATACGTGCGCAATTCTTGCTCCAGTAGAGATCCTCTTGTCGGGTTCCTCCATACCCTTAGACTACGGATGTGGCGTAGCATCCGAAGCCAGGCCTTTCGCTCGTATTGGCTGGTGGACCCTGTGTTAAGGTCCTTTAACACCAGACGTGATTTTGAGGCACGAATAATTCGTGCGATGGTTTTATTTTTTGATCAGCTGTTTGTGTAATGAGTGCTTCCACACCGAACGCGAATGTGCTGCGGCAAAAAAACTATTTTTTTTTTTTTTTACTTTTGTGGTGACAGAAAAGGCTTTAGCCAATCACATACAATGAAACAAAGGTGACATCACAGCAAAATTGACGGATCTTCTGATTTGATTGCATGTAAACGCAGCCCCTGATGATTTTAAGAGGACAGCTCATTTGAAGCACTGCAGACGCTGCTCCGGATCGATTGGTTCCCTGAAGTTTGTGGTTTGTCTCGTCAGATGCGGTGCCACTGTCTCAAGGAGCTCCTCAAATTGTCCCACAGACACCCGAGAGTATGTGCGGATCTGGCCATGATAAAGTTTTAGCTCCTGTACAAGATTAGCACACTCCCCTTCAGCCTCTCTGTTCTTTAAGATTGGGTGCACCCAAAACCTTCTTTTCTGTCTTTTAAAGAAAATGAAAAGCTCGTCTTCACTGGATGATGATGATGATGATGAAGTGTCCATGTTTTCTCAACTGTCGGCACGAAAGTTTTGGAATGTTGAAGCCATGAACGTCACATAGCGGCTGATGTGAATGGTTTTGAAGCAAACTATTCGCACGCAAACTATTCGCTTTTCCGTTTGGCTTTTTCGTTACGCGTCCGGTGTGAAAGGGCTTTTAGGCTGGGTCCATATGTTATGATCCCTACGGCAATCCCATATGTGTATTCTCTCTGCCTTCACTGTCCGGTTGTTATAGGCTGGAGCCACCCCAGTGACGGTACTGCCGGTCCTCCGCCTAGTCCATATGTGTGTCCTCCACATGTTTCCTCCCTACGGGCTGGATGTGGCTTCCGCAGCGTATTCATTTCCAACGAAAGAGAACGCTTTCGCTTTGGTCTTGTGGAACAGCACTTCCCTGGCCTAAGCCCTGTCCCATCTCCACCTCTAGGGTAGGATGGCGCTTTTGTCTAGGGTCTGCAAGGTGGCAGCACTAGTGGCGTTTTAATTGGGAACGTCTCTGTTACGTAACCCTCGTAGTCCCGTCGCCACTATTGCTTGACCACCGCTGACTCAGTTACGCTCGACTCCTCAGCGAAAGACAACTGGTGTGTGCATCCACTTCCGTATTTATACCCCCACCGCGGGGCGGAGTGTGAGATGCAGACCGCTTTAACAGTACTCGAAGATGACAGGCTCCCTAAGCGTGATCCCAATCAGTCAACTACGTCTCCGTTCCCTCCTTCAGGGAACGAGGGTTACATACGTAACGAGATGTTCTTCATCGTCCTCTGTTCTTCATCTTCATGTTGACCTGCATGTTCAGATCCGGTTCAGTCTCTGTGAGATGATGATCTTCATCAGCATCAGTGATCAGTGAATCCAGCGCTGAGGAAGAGGAGGAGTGTTGTGAAGAAGAGCTGAAGGTCTTGCTGGTGTTTTATTGTGATCGTCCTCCAGACACACAGAAGCGGAGCGACACCGCCGGCACACACACACACGATAAACTCAGAGCGACAGATCATGTGCTTCTGACATTTCCTGTAGCTGTGTGTGTGTGTGTGTGTGTGTGTGTGTGTGTGTGTGTGTGTGTGTGTGTGTGTGTGTGTGTGTGTGTGTGTGTGTGTGTGTGTGTGTGTGTGTGTGTGTGTGTGTGAGAGAGAGTGTGAGTGAGTGAGTGAGTGTGTGTGTTTGTGAGAGAGAGAGAGAGAGAGAGAGAGTGAGTGTGTGTTTGTGTGTGTGTGTGTGTGTCCCTACTTAACTATAATTTGAGGACAGATTTGTGACCAAAACCTTACAAAAGCTCCAAAAGAACTCCCTTTAGGTATGTCCTCATTTGTGAATTTGGTATAAAAATAAAGAAATTAAAGGTTTTTTAAAATGTAAAAATGCAGAAAGTTTTCTGTGATGGGCAGGTTTAGGGGTCGGGTTAGTGTTTGTGTGTTTGTGCGTGTGTGCGCTTGTGTGCGTGTGTGTGTGTGTGTGTAGCAGATGGTGTTCAGTGCTGGACGTGTGACACGTCAGAGGAGCGTTTGGGATTCAGGTTCAGTTCTCCAGTAGCTCATAATCAGATGTGTTTGTTGAGGCTGAAAAACACATCTGTTCTGTAGAAGCAGTTACACAGAGTAAACGTGTTAATCAGAGCTTAGAGTTCTGCAGTTTCAAATCAACCAGAATAAGCAGTTTCAGCCAGTGCGGGGAGTTACACCAGACTCACATTAACCACACCCCCTCACTGATAAACCACACCCCCTCACTGATAAACCACCCCCCTCACTGAAAAACCACCCCACCCTCACTGATAAATCACCCCCCTCACTGACAAACCCCACCCCTCACTGACAAACCCCACCCTCACTGATAAACCCCACCCCCTCACTGATAAACCACACCCCCTCACTGATAAACCACACCCCCTCACTGATAAACCAAACCCCCTCACTGATAAACCCTACCCACTCACTGACAAACCCCACCCCTCACTGACAAACCCCACCGCTCACTGATAAACCCCACCCCTCACTGATAAACCACACCCCCTCACTGATAAACCAAACCCCCTCACTGATAAACCACACCCCCTCACTGATAAACCCTACCCACTCACTGACAAACCCCACCCCTCACTGACAAACCCCACCCCTCACTGACAAACCCCACCCCCTCACTGGTAAACCCCACCCCCTCACTGATAAACCACCCCTTCACTGATAAACCACACCCCCTCACTGACAAACCCCACCCCTCACTGACAAACCCCACCCCTCACTGACAAACCCCACCCCCTCACTGGTAAACCCCACCCCCTCACTGATAAACCCCACCCCCTCACTGATAAACCCCACCCCTCACTGATAAACCCCGCCCATTCACAATAAATCCCGCCCTCTGACCATATCAATTTTTTGTAAAATCGCATCACCCTGGTTCCTTCGACAAAAACCCATTGCAAAAAATGAGCTCTCTGACCAACAAATGTATTCTTTTGTTCATCATGATAATCTTCACAATTGAACACAACTGTTCAAACGTAGGCTATAAGCGAACTACTTCACCACCACCATTTAACACAAAAAATGTTAGGAAGACTATTCCAAAGTTTAAGTGCTAAATAGGAAAAGGATCTACCGCCAGCAGGAAAATTAATATGACATTGATTAATGTTTTTTTCTAAAAGAGATGAAAAATAAGCAGATCTAGCCGTTTTTAAGCCCTTTCTGTATGCAGTAGTGCTGTGTTTCCATGAAATGCGAAAAACTTCAAGTTTTGTTTTCTTACAGCTACGCTCCATTTTTCTGGCTGCTCTTGTGTGTCGTTGTACAATGCCATTGGACTATTCTCTAGGATCAAGATACAGAAGGATTATAATAAACAGAATGATATCATGTGCTGGAGTGAACATTAATATAGCTATCGTTATCATTTGTGTGAACAAGGTCAACAACAAACATTTTTCCTCATAGTTTTCGCTAACAGCTTCACATGAGCTTTTGTTTTTGGAAGGATTTAGAGCAGAAACCTTCATGACAGTGAAGTGGTAGTTTGCATCTGTTAAACGAGTGTTGCTACGGCACAATATTCACTTCATTAACGAGCTGTGACTCATGGATGTGTAAAGGCCTGTTTAACATTCACCTCGCGCGCGGTAATATGTCACACATGTTTTCAGGCTAAAGCCGCCCAGCGTGTCGTGTGTTAAATGTCTCCATCGTATCTGAGATCTTAAAATAAACGCCAGTGTCTCTGAATGCCACTGGAATCGTCCCGCTGGGATCGGCAGACCCTCGGGATTTGACGGATCAACAGGAGCAACAGGAGCATAGATTACCCTTCAGAAACACAATCAGTTACGTTCGGCAGTAAGACAGCATCCATTCATTATTTGATATTCTGTGATTAGTATGAAACCATCATTTTCAGATTAAGGTCCAGACAGTTTGTGCTTTTTCTTCAAATGTTTATTAAATGTATAAAAAATTCAAAATTGTATATAATAATAAAATTATTATTATTATTGTAGTATAATAAATAATTATAATACATTTATATAATAATATATACTTTTTATTTTAATTATTATTATTATTATTATTGTGTTATGATAAAAAATAATTGTAAATAGTCATAATAATTCTTAATAGTATGATTGAAGTATTATAAACAGTTTTTTATCATAATATATATATTTTTTCATTATTATTATTATTATAATGTAATAATAGTTAATTATAATACATTTATATAATAATAATTATACATTTTTATTTTAATAATTATAAGATTCATTTTTATTATTGTATTGTAATAATAAAACTATAATATACTATATAATATTAATTTAATAAGGGTAATGTCATTGTTATATCGTAGCATTTCACTTTATTAATATAGATTTTTTTTTATTTTAATACTAATGACTATAATTATTGCAGCTATTATTATTATTGAAAATATCATAATTGTATATAATAATAAAAAATCGAAGTAATTTTTATTTCAAGCTAATTATAATATTAATTATTATTATTATAGTATAATAATAGTAAATAATATTACTACTACTAGTACTAATAATAATATAATACAATTATTATTGATAAAAAATCATTTTTCTAGCTGTTTCAAGTGCACACACACACGCACGCACACACACACGCACACGCACACGCACGCACACACAGACACACACGCACATGCACACGCACACACACACACACACACACACACACACGCACACGCACGCACACACACACAGACACACACGCACATGCACACACACACACACACACACACACACACACACACACACACACACACACACACAGCGGTTAGTGTCCTTTAGTGCGGATGTACATCAGCCGTGTGAATGTGTGAATGTCTTGACATTTAGCAGTGCATGAAGTCAATGACTCCATTAGATTTATATTTGTTCAACATGCTCCGTGTTAATAATGCATGACCTGGAAAGGGCACAGAAAGATTTACTCTCCGAGCTCTTCCTTTATCAGCCTCGTCCTCCTGCTGTTCCTCCATTCCTTCCAGAAAGCAGGAACACTGAAGATCTGAGCGTCTGAGAGACACGTGGAGATCTACAGTACACACACTATCGTCTGAGACACACACTACATTCACCAGATTAAAGGAGTAGTTCACCCAGAAATGAACGTGATTTACTCGTCCTCAGGTCATCCTATAGGTGTGACTTTCTTCTCTCAGTCAAACACACTCTGAGTTATATTAAAACATATCCTGAATCTTCCCAGCTTTATAATGGCATTAGTGTCCGAGTTTTTGAAGCTCCAAAAAAAGCATCCATCCATCATAAAAGTAATCCGTACGGGGTAATAAAGGCCTTCTAAAGCGAGTTTGTGTAAGAAAAATATCCATATTTATAACTTTATAATCAAGCGTCCGAGAGAATGGTGACCTCTGACCCCTCGTATGGTAGCACTTTACAATAAGGTTACTTAGTTAACATTATAGTTAACTAACGTTAATTAACCATGATCAATATATTTGTTACAGTGTTTGTTAATCTTTGTTAATATTAGTTAACACAAATACAGCTGTTCATAGTTTGTTCATGTTAGTTCACAGTGCATTAACTAATGTTAACTAATACAACCTTTGATTTTAATAACGTATTAGTAAATGTTGAAATTAATATTAACTAAGATTAATAAATGCTGAAGAAGTATTGTTCATTATTAGTTCATATTAACTAAGGTAGTTAACTAATGCTAACTGTATTGTAAAGTGTTACAAAAAAAGATGTTGGAGGATTTTTGCAGGAAGCCTCTATTCATAATAATTTCATCTGTAGTAATCTTATCTTAATTTCTACAACAACAAAAAAAACGATTAGTAGATAAAAAGTGCAACAACAACATTAGTGGTTCAAAGCCTCATAAATAGAATGCCGTTCCAGTGAACGCAGACATGTTTATTTTATGAGGTCAGAAATAAGGCTAGCATCACATTAGCGATTCAGACTGTACTTTCTGGTCTGCAAATATCATTATTCAGTGATGTGGAAATACGTGTCACCAGTTTATAGTAGAAGTGGGTCAAACGGTTTGTTCAGGTCAGGTCATAAACACAGCTTCTGTAACTGGATTTTGACGTCTTGAATGTGATATTCTGGATGATTTCACCTGTTCTGAATTCTATTCAATTCACGTTTATTTGTATAGCGCTTTTCACAATACACATCATTTCAAAACAGCTTTACAGAAAATGTCCATATTGCAATTTAGAGTGATCTGTAATCAGAGGTTGTGCATTTCAGAAATGTACATATACAAAATCACAGTTAGCTAACAATGTATTAATTTAAGCAATGTAGTATTTAATGCAGATATAATGAGTAATGAATACTTGTTTGATAACAGATGATGATTACATTAATTAAATATAGCATTGGTGCATGAATGGCTGGATCTGTTTACCCGTGTTTAACTAGTGTAAGATGATGCTGGTCTAGTGTAGTAAGACGTCTCGAGGACACACTGGACGCCTCAGGCCGTCTCATCGCTCGCTCTTCTCGTGTTCGTGTGCTTCTCTTCATCACACGTGTCATTTCTCTCCAGGCTGGATCAAGGTTAGCTTCGGTGGGCAGAGGTTTTCCCAGATGAGTTCATCTTCCACAGAGATCAGACGCCGGGCTTATTTTACACACTGAGTCTCTGGAGGGTTTCGGCGGCTCCACAGCACTATTAATTATTCCCAAGCTCTGTGCTTTCTGTGATAGCGTTGACGGGGTTATCTTCAGGTCACTTCACTAGTATTTGTGGGTTGCGATAAGGTTTGTTTTTGACAGATTTCTCAGAAAACATATCGTCTTAATATCTTCAGTCATCTTCCTTATCCAGTAAATGCATCAAGATTTAAGAATGTTTAGATATTTGTGCTGGAAACGAGACAGAAACACAGAAGAGGAACATATTGCGGTGTGATGTTGTACTGACACACATAATTCGTGAAATCCAGCCGTTCACGTTCATTGATCGATTCACTGCAGACGGCGCTGCGACTCACAGCACAAACCAACCATCTCTATTTCAGATCAATACGACAGAGGACCAAGACTTTATTTCAAGAACAATCTCTCTTCTGGGGTTGAATTGTGCATCTGTACATTTGGTTGAGCTCGGTTAGGTTTCGGTTTAAATGTGTTTAATAGGTTTTAGGCTTAAATGTGTCACCAAACTAGGGTAATGATCCAAGATGGCACCGTTGTCTATGGCATGCCGTCTGTTTATTTTTTGTCATTAAAGGTGCAATGTGTAAATATTTAGAGTATCTATTAACAGAAATGCAATATGACATCCATAACTATGTTTTCAGTGGTGTATAAAGAACTTAATTAAAACGGTAATGTTTTTATTACCTTAGAATGAGACATTTATATCTACATAACCGCGGGCACCCCCTTCTATGAAGGTCGACATATTGTGACGTCATGTTTCTAGCGTAGCCGAACGTGAACAAACAGCGCTACAGAGTGCGTTTCGTCACTACCTTGAAAGAGAAGCCGCAGAAAGCTAGAAGCTAGCCATAAACTCCGCGAGTAGTGACTTTTCCCTTGTCAGTGGTGTAAAATATGTAGTTGGATTGTTTCATGTAACTTAGTTCTTCTCCCTCGCTGTGTTATGGCTTTGCTATGTGGGGATAAATGAGCTGGTTACGTTCGTGAGACAGCCGATTAGTACTCTTGTCATTGACCGTAAAACAGTAACGTTACAGGAATCACCAACCCGTCGATCCCGGTGGACAAGTCGATCTTGGAAGCCTTTTAAGCATTTTAAGGCTTTTAAATAAAGCCTATTGTGTGTAGTAAATGGTGTCTTGGGGATGCGGAGGCGCGCACGCTGTTACAATAAAGCCATTTTTGCCGCGCGCACCTTTGGGCTCATGCGGACGCGTCGAGTTTAAACAAGGCTTTACGGTTTAACCAGCTCAGCCGCAGTAACAGCTCATATTTACCCAGCTAAACTTTTACTATCCTGTTAGAAAATATATATAGTTGCATGTGGTTCTTCTCCCTCGCTGTATTATGGGTTTGCTATATGGGGTGAAATGTGCTGGTTACGTTTGTGAGACAATCAGCTAATTACTATTATATATTATATATTAAGACCCTTGATCCTTACCTGACTATGGCTTTGTAAACTTTAGCCATGATGTGGTTTATAATGGACTGTGGTACAGAAACAGTGACAATGTTACACACTCTTGGCTTACTCTGGCTATTCTCTGCTGTCTCAGACGACGATATGTTTGTCCAGTTTCAGCCACCGTAGTTTCTTCGAAATGGAGGGGTGAGCAGTGGGCTGAGCCCTTAGTGCAGGGCTATTCAATTAGCTTCATTCGAGGGCCGGATTATTAAATCGAAAAGTTGAGGTGGGCCGATGGGTTTAGCTTATTTATTTAAACATAACAGTATCAATAAGTAAGCTAAAGTAAACATAAAAGTATTGTAGGCCATTTACTTGGAAATGTGGTAACTTATCTACAGCTATGTACAAATATATGAATTATACAAGATCATATATTCTATTTGTTAGAATTATTTTATTAATAATTATTATAGGCTTAAATTAAAATATTCTGACAGTGAGACTTCGTAACCATAGGTAAAACCATGCATGGCTACTCACTCACTACCACTGTATAAAAAATGCCTAAACAGGTAAAAACTATACACACAATTATTTATATATTTCTCTAGCCCCCTAATAAATCTAATGCAATAACAATGACTATAACATAGTATTCAATATAAATATGCCACATTTCTCCCCAAACCATGGTAAATTACTACAGTACATTCACAGTAAATGTTTGTAAGGGTGGTGATTAGGGATTTAGTCTTCTAACTTCGTTCATGGCACAATGTTTCTGCTATTTACCTCATCAGTCGTGTTGGGAATGTTGAGGCAGTTTCATCCGATTTAAAACTAGTTAAAATCATTGAGTGATTTGTGGTTTGTAACAGAGAGATGTGTCAGATTGAAATGCTTCTCACTGGATGTCGCAGCAATGTTTAATAATAGTGTCCGGGACCGGGAGTAAACGCAACTCCTTTGAGCTTGCGTTCTGTTATCCACTGGGCCGTGCTGCGTAGTTCAAAGTAAACTAGTGAAACAACTGAAAACAGCGCTATTTGTTCTTACTGACCGAGAAACAGCTTCAGATGATTCAGTGACAGAACGGTCCGAACGAATCCGAATCGTTTCAGACCGTTATGCAAGCGCGTTTGGCCAATTCATGGAAAGGAAATAATCTAACCAAATGATTAAACCAGGAATGATTGATATCGCTGGTTCAGTCGACAGAAATACGGGACACACACATAATAACTGCTGAAATATTCGGACTGAAAAAAGTGTTTCTCAGGTCAATCGGAGCGCTCATGGTACACATTCAGTGTGTATAGCTACAGCTGCAGGCGCCACTGCGGTCTCGCGCATATCTAACCAAATTTAGCTCACCGCCAGGAAAAGAAGAGGAGAGAGGTTGGGGTGACCTCGGGCCATATGGAGATGATTGGCGGGCCGGACCTGGCCCACGGGTCGCCAATTGAATAGCCCGGCCTTAGTGCAACTCGCAACCGAACCACTAGATGTCGCTAAAAATCACACACTGGACCTTTAAGTCAAAATGTTGCTCAACATGTCTTTACGCTGCATGCTGCTTAATATCAGTCTTTTTTCAGAACTCACCCCTTTTAATTATAATTTTTTAAACTCGCGTTTGTCCTATTTAGGGTTATTTAGTCCTGTTTTTAGATCCTTGGTTTTGATGCCTATGTTGTTGAACAGATTACAAGTAAAATGCAATGTCCATACCTTTCTCCATTTATTGTCCGTTTCTTTCAAGATTAAACAAAAAAAGTCCATCACGGTCAAAAAGTTAGTTTGACCTTCTTCGCGCACCCTTGTGTCGATTTGACAACATAAATATAGTATGTGCCCTCTAGTGGTGTGAAAGAATATTACAAGAACTCATCTTTCCGGCCGGGCTGGAGGACTGGCATCTGTTTTTAAAAACAGTTTCTGCAGTCGGACACTAGAAACAGATTCATACAAATACAATTTTTCTCACTGGACCAGACAAACTTGTAGCAGTGGTGCCTCAGGGCTCAGTGCTGGGACCGCTTCTCTTCTTCATCTACATGTCATCACTAGGATCTGTCATTCAGAAACATGGTTTTTCCCATCACTGTTATCATCTAGCTACTGGAGTGCCTCAGGGCTCAGTGCTGGGACCGCTTCTCTTGTGATGTCATCACTAGGATCTGTCATTCAGAAACATGTTTTTTTTTTCAATCACTGCTATGCTATTGACACACACAACTCTATCTCTCAGTCCAGCCTCAGACTTTTCTTGCTGGATGAAGGACTATTCAACTTTAACTCAACCTTGTGAAGACAGAACTGCTCGTGGTTTCGACCAACCCAACACTTCATAAACGACTTCTCTATTCAGCTGTACGTTCATCATCTATAACTCCATTCAGGACAACCAGGAACCTCTGAGTTGTGATTGATGATCAGTTGAACTTCACAGTACTGCAGATTTGCTTTATACAACATTAGGAAGATCAGGCCCTTGCTATCGGAGCTACACAACTCCTGGTTCAAGCTCTTGTTCAAGATTCAAGGCACTGATGTTTGTCTACAGATCAAACACTGGATTTGCTCCTCTACACCTAAACTCACTACTTCAGACCGATGTTCTCCAGAAGCTTGTGCTTCACCTGGACTGACCCTGGACTGATCCTGGACTGATCCTAGACTGATCTTGCTGGAGGAATGACCTGCCGAACTCAGCATGAGCTTTTTAGAGATATGGCTGGAGACGCATCTTTTTCATTAACACTTGACCCAATAATACTAACACTTTCTATTCTATTCTATTCTATTCTATTTTATTGCATTGCATTTTAAAACCTGACTGGGACTCGTCTCGCATCACTCACATACTGCTGCTCTTTTGTTGGTTGAACTGCTTCTTTTGTTCTCTTCATTTGCAAGTCGCTCTGGACAAGAGCATCTGCAAAAGGATTAAATATAAATGTAAAAATCTAAGTAAATGCTATAACCTGGCTTATAAAAAATGAATTATGAGGATATGAAACTCAAAGCTCTGATTCAGCCTCGTCAAAGACAATAACAGTGGCTGAGCAGAAGTGATCGATAATCCGAAAAAAGACTGTTACGGAGGGAAAGAGAAAAAGGTCAGAGAGTGAAAGAGAGTGAGAGAGATAAACAGATGATGATGAGCAGGAGATTGATCATGTTCCTGCTGTATTATGATGCTTTTATCCTCTCCATCCTGAGGTGATATGATTGGTCAATAACACGCTTTGCTTTGATTCGGTTTGATCTGATAAACGCTGAGCTGTGCAATGTGTTGGTTTATTTTCTGATATCATTCACAGGACATTGAACCCTAATAAAGCGTCGAAGCTGTCAGTCTAATGACTTCATCAGAATGACGGACAGTGCTTGTTTCCTGAGCATCTGTGTGTCCGTGTGTTCAGAACCAAAGCAGATTAAACTATAAGCCGAAGGCCATGGATTGAGAGGAATCAGAGATAGAATGATGTCGAGAACCGTACGTCAAGATACAAGATACGGGCAGAATCATGCAACAGACACTAGACGGCTCATTCGACCTGATCTGACCGAAAAAACCCCTGATGATTCACTCATATTAAATCACACCCTGACAGGAGACGTGCCTCATATAAACCAATGATTACCTCTTTTATGTTCAAGTCATGAAAATGTGCTTTATTAAAGGGATACCCAAAAATGACAATTAGCCCATGATTTACTCTCCCTCAAGTCATCCTAGGTGTATGTTACTTTCTTCTTTCAGACGAATACAATCGGAGTTATATTAAAAAAGTGCATCTGTCCATCATAAAAGTGCATCTATCCATCATAAAAGTGCATCTATCCATCATAAAAGTGTATCTATCCATTATAAAAGTGCATCTGTCCATTATAAAAGTGCATCTATCCATCATAAAAGTGCATCTATCCATGAGAAAAATGCATCTATCCATCATAAAAGTGCATCTGTCCATCATAAAAGTGCATCTATCCATCATAAAAGTGCATTTGTCCATCATAAAAGTGTATCTGTCCATCATAAAAGTGCATCTATCCATCATAAAAGTGCATCTATCCATCATAAAAGTGCATCTGTCCATCATAAAAGTGCATCTATCCATCATAAAAATGTATCTGTCCATCATAAAAGTGCATCTATCCATCATACAAGTGCATCTATCCATTATAAAAGTGCATCTGTCCATCATAAAAGTGCATCTATCCATCATAAAAGTGCATCTATCCATCATAAAAGTGCATCTGTCCATCATAAAAGTGCATCTATCCATCATAAAAGTGCATCTATGCATCATAAAAGTGCATCTATGCATCATAAAAGTGCATCTGTCCATCATAAAAGTGCATCTATGTATCATAAAAGTGCATCTGTCCATCATAAAAGTGCATCTATTCATCATAAAAGTGCATCGTCCATCATAAAAGTGCATCTATCCATGATAAAAGTGCATCTGTCCATCATAAAAGTGCATCTATCCATCATAAAAGTGCATCTATCCATCATAAAAGTGCATCTATGCATCATAAAAGTGCATCTATGCATCATAAAAGTGCATCTGTCCATCATAAAAGTGCATCTATGTATCATAAAAGTGCATCTGTCCATCATAAAAGTGCATCTATTCATCATAAAAGTGCATCGTCCATCATAAAAGTGCATCTATCCATGATAAAAGTGCATCTGTCCATCATAAAAGTGCATCTATCCATCATAAAAGTTGCGCTTAGACTTAAGTCGAATCTATATGTTCGTTTGGCTGGAAGCTAGTTATTTTAATTTATAAAGTTTTAAATAGGTTAAATAGGATATTTATCTTACACAAACGCATCGCTTCGCTTCAGAAGGCCTTTATTAACCCCAGGTGTCGTATGGATTACTTTTATGATGAATGGACGCTCTTTTTTTGGGCTTCAAAGCCTTCCTCCATTCACTGCCATTATAAAGCTTGGAAGAGCCAAGATGTTTATAAATATAACTCAGATTGTATTCGTCTGAAAGAGGAACGTAATTTACACTAATAGGATGGCTTGAGGGAGAGTAAATCATGGGATAATTTAAATTTTTGGGAGAACTATCCTTTTAAAGGAATCGTTCACTGAAAAATGTACATTCTGTCATTATAACAAAACGTTCTTAGAACATTTTTGTTTCAGACACGCTGAGGTTTATTCAAGCAGTGTGATGAATATATTGGGGTAGTAGATTTTCCGGAGAGATGGCGGAAGGTAACAGCAGAGGGGCGGCTGCTTCGGCTGCTGTTCCTGGCGTTATACGGCCTCGAGCAAAACCCTTGATCTATGAGACTGTTGATGGGAAAACTATCATAGAGGATGAGTTTCTTAACTTCCTCGCGGTTAAAATAAAGACTTTGAGTCAGGACGAAATAGTCCTTCTAGGTCAAAAAACTTTGAATCTGAGTGTATTGAGTTTTCAAAGAAAGTGCTATTTGATCTCTGCCTCAATACGTAGCAACGTAATGTGACATTTAAAGGTAACCAGAAGGATGTAAATAACATCAAAAGTTGCCTTAAAGTATTAAACGAGTGCGGGGAAAATATCCCACAGTTTGTTTCCCATTACCTGGATGAGTTGCTGCCTGTGACGTTTAACAACATGGATGTTTCTAAATTGCTCTGCAAGATGGAGCGTCTCCACAGCGAGATGTGTGCTCTGAGGCACTCAGTAAAACTCCAGGCGGAGGTCGGCGAGGATCTGCGGTCTGTCACCTCAATTATCGATCGAAGAGTTGCTAAAATGGAGGGTCATCTGGTGCCGTGTGTTGGTAAGAAGCATAACCAGGACTCGTCGAATGCAGTTGGAATTTCCAGCGGAAGTGTAGGGCTACTGGTTGGGGCTTCTTCTGAGGATCTCTCTGGTGGGGAGCTGTTTGCGGATGTAAGCACCTATGGGTCTTCTGATCTCGGATATTCCACGACTGATGTCCAGGCTCCTGCAGTCACTACGGAGGTAAATGGTGTAGGCAGCGCTGGGATGAGTGCGGAGGCTTCCACTGCGAAAGAAGGCTATAAACATAACGCTGCTGCTTCAAACTCACCTAAATGGAGCCTTGTGGTGAAGCAAGCCCGACAAAAGAGGGTAGTGAGCCAGATTTGCCCCGGTAAAACAGCGCACTGATAAACCTGCGAGCAGGAGGCCAAATCCTGTCATTGGCACGAGTGCGCAAAGTAACATTAAAGCGGTACAAACGAAACAGGTTAGTGTCTTTGCTACAAAATTCTCACCTGATCTTCATGCAGAGGCACTGTGTACATATCTTAAGGAAAATGTTCATTGTAAACGTATTGTAACTGTGAACAGTAGATGCAGCTCTTTTAAAGTGTCTGTTAAGTGTGAGGATGTTTCAATGGTGTATAACCCAGAGCTATGGCCTGAAGGCTTTGTTGTGTGGCGTTATTATGAACCACGCACAGTGAGAGTTAAAGGGTCTAGCACGACCATCTATACACCTGTTGCAGCGGGGTCCAATGGAGTTGCGGCGGCAAGGCTATCTTAACTGTTAAATATGCGTGTTGCATCTTATAACTGTCGGGGGCTGCGTGTTGGCAATACTGCTGGAGACAGGGTTCGACGTACGGTTGTGGATAACCTGCTACAAAAATGTGACATTGTATGTCTGCAAGAAACTTTTTTACCTAAGCAGGATCTAGGAAAATTGAACTTTTTAATGACAGTTTCCACGGAGCTGGGGAATCCACAGCAGACCTTACTATGGGTATAGTGAGAGGACGTATATTAGGGGGTGTAGCTATCCTTTGGCACAAGAAGCTGGACTCAGTGATAAATGTCATCAGGACTGGAGTTGACTGGTGTATTGGGGTAAAATTGAAGTTTAAAAATAAGGAGCTTACTATTTTAAATGTATATACACCTAATGAGTGTCCGCAGAATGAAGATTTATATTTAAATAGGCTTGCCTATATAAATTCCTTTATTCAGGAGAATCAGTACACGAGTGTTTGTGTTGTAGGGGATATGAACGCAGACCTTACAGACAGCCAGTCTCTGTTTGCAAGTCATTTAGTACAGTTTTGTGAGGATAATAACTTCATTCTGTCTAGCCAACTGCTTCTTCCTGCAGATAGCTATTCTTATATAAGTGAAGCCTGGCACACAACATCATGGCTTGACCACTGTATTACCACTGCTGATGCCCATGCAATTTGCAATCTATAGAAATTCTATATGGGACATCCATGTCAGAGTTGATACAGGGGGTGAATGATAGTTGCAAGATTAAACTGGATTGGGCCAGATTCACAAATGAAGATCTCTTGACATACTATATGAAAACGGAGGTCCTTCTCAGTAATATTTGTGTACCTAAAAAGGCTATTATGTGCTCGGATGTGAACTGTATTGATATCTCCCATCATGGAACCCTCTCTGCCATGTATGATAGTGTTGTGGGTGCAATGTATGAGGCTAGTAGACCATACCTTATACTACCTGTTAAAACTACCAACATTAAGCCAGGCTTGAACAGGCATGTCGAGGCTCATCATGCAGGAGCTAGGGTAGCATTTAAGGCATGGGTGCAGGCAGGCAGACCTAGAAATGGTCCGATCCTTGAGTATAAAAAGCTTACCAGCACTAGACTCAAATATGCCATCTGTTACATTGGTAAACATGAACAAACTATGAGAGCAAATTCAATGGCTGAGAAATTAAGGGTTAAGGATGTCAATGGCTTTTGGAAGGAGGTGAGAGCTCTGAACAGGGCCAATACATTGCTTCCATGTGCCATGGAGGGGGTGTCTGGAGCTGATAATATTGCTGAGAGTATATTGCTGATAATATTGCTGAGAGAGCTAAAAGTGACCCCTACAGAGTGACAAATATTGCTAACAGTAATCCAGAGATAATCACCTGCAGTGAAGTCTGTCAGGCAGTAGCACAACTATCTGATAAGAAAGTGTGTGGGTTAGACCACATTACAGCAGAGCACCTTAAGTTTGCTAGGCCTAAGGTGGCAGTACTGCTTGCCATTTGTTTTTCTGGATTCATGACCCATGGTCTGCTACCTGAATTTATTCTGTCTGTTACTCTTGTGCCTGTCGTCAAGGACAAGGCTGGCAAGATTGGGAGTTTGGACAATTATAGGCCAATAGCCCTAGCCAGTGTGATGTCTAAAGTACTGGAAAGGATTTTACTTGATCGTCTAGGTCCTTTTATTGGTACCACTGATAATCATTTTGGCTTTAAAGCTAAGTTTGGTACTGATTTGTGTATTTATGCTTTGAAGATGGCAACACAGGGGTACATAAGTCAGAACTCATCCATGATAATTGGGTTTATTGATGCTTCAAAGGCCTTTGAAAGAGTCAATCATTATACGCTTTTTGAAAAACTGAGCCAAAGGTGTGTCCCTGACAGCATCATAAGAATCCTGGCTTACTGGTATACCAACCAGAGTATGCAGGTTAAATGGGGTAATACAGTATCTGCCTCATTTGGGGTGAGTAATGGGGTACGTCAGGGGGGGCTACTTTAACCAGCTCTCTTCAACCTTTACATGGATGAGTTATCCAATCAATTATCAAGATGCAAAACGGGATGTATAATTGGTAACACCTTGGTTAATCATTTTATGTATGCTGATGATTTGGCCATTTTCTCTCCCAGCAGTGCTAGTTTTCAGCAGCTACTGAATATCTGCTCTGAATATGGGGTGAAATTTGATGTGCTGTATAACGCCAAAAAGAGTGCTGTATTGATGTGCAGGACAAAAGTGGACAACGATCTTTGTTTTCCAGACTTTTATCTGTCAAGACAAGTGAGTGTTTGTAATAAAATTAAATACCTGGGTCATTACATTACAGATCAGTTATCTGATGATGAGGATTTATACAGGCAGCGTTGCATATTATATGCCCAAGCTAACATGCTGGTAAGAAAATTCCACAGATGCACGGATGATGTCAAAATTGGCATGTTTAAAGCATATTGCACTCCTTTGTATACTGTTCCTTTATGGACTAAGTTTAAAAAGACTAGTATGCAGAAGCTTAAGGTTGCTTATAATGACTGTATGAGGATACTGCTCAACAAACCCAGGTGCTCTAGTGCAAGTGAGCTGTTTTGTAATGCAGGGGTCAGCACCTTTCAAGCATTATTGAGGAGACTCGTCTATAAATTCATTTGTCGCCTGAATGACTCCCAGAACAGCATTGCTACCGTTAGGAGATATCATTAGGAAACATGGAATTAGTTTTCACTGTTATGCTGATGATACTCGGCTCTGTATTTCCTCAAAACCTAACGAAACTTACCAATTCACAAAATTAACGGAATGCATAGCTGATATACAAAATTGGATGACTAGTAATTTCGTTCTACTAAATTCTGAAAAAACAGAGACTCTAATTATTGGACAAAAAACTTCCACACGTAATAACCTAGAATATCGTTTAACACTTGATGGCTGCTCTGTCAAGTCTTCGTCGTCAGTTAGGAACCTGGGTGTGCTCTTTGATACCAATCTCTCATTTGAAAGTCACGTGTCAAGTATCAGTAAAAGTGCATTTTTCCATCTTGAAAATATATCTAAATTACGTCATATGCTCTCATTGACAAATGCGGAACAATTAGTTCATGCGTTCATGACATCAAGGCTAGATTATTGTAATGCTCTACTGGGTGGTTGCCCTGCACGCTTAATAAACAAACTACAGCTAGTTCAAAATGCAGCCGCTAGAGTTCTTACCAGAACCAGGAAGTACGACCATATTAGCCCGGTTCTGTCAACACTGCATTGGCTACCTATTAAACATCGTATACATTTTAAAATATTGCTGATTACTTACAAAGCACTAAATGTTTTAGCTCCCCAGTACTTGAGCGAGCTCTTAACGCATTATAGTCCTTCACGTCTATTGCGATCTCAAAACTCCGGCCAGTTGATAATACCTAGAATATATAAATCGACTGCTGGCGGTAGATCCTTTTCCTATTTAGCACCAAAACTTTGGAACAATCTTCCTAACATGGTCCGGGAAGCAGACACAGTCTGTCAGTTCAAAGCTAGACTAAAAACACATCTCTTTGGCTTAGCATACACATAACACATTATAGATTGCTATAATTCAATGTTAGGCTGCATAGTTTAGATCAGCCGGAACCGGGAACACTTTCCATAAATCCTGATGTACTTTGTACATCATAAGAAGGATGGTGTCTACGCTAATATTAGTCTCTCTGTTTATCCCGAGGTTTACCGCAGTCCGCCGGATCCAGGCCGTATCCAGATCTGAGGAAGGACCAACACATGGACACGACGACAACGCATCCCTGAAGTGCCGGCCTCATCAACACTGTGAAGGCCTCATGAACACCTCAACAAACTCATCTCCATACCGGCGTGATGACTCCGACCCCTAACCAGATGAACTGGATAAATATTGTGAAAGTTCTGATCCAATCTGACTTCTGACCTATTATGCCGCCTAAATCATAATCATACACTGTTCGTTTGTTGGCCAGAGGAGGACTGGCCCCCCGACTGAGCCTGGGTTCCCCAAGGTTTTTTTCTCCATTCTGTCACTGATGGAGTTTTGGTTCCTTGCCACTGTCGCCTTTTTTTTCGCCTTCATTCGCCATTGGCTTTTGGATTGCTTAGTTGGGGACATTTAACATTTAACATTTAATTTTGAATTTAACAATACTATTACAACTTTACTTTCCTGTTATCTCTGTAAAGCTGCTTTGAAACAATTTGTATTGTAAAAGCGCTATATAAATAAAGGTGACTTGACTTGACTTGATGCTGCTAGTAAATCCTAGGTTTAGTGCCATACGATACCAATCGTCACTATGGAAAGGCTGGTATAAGTGTCTTTTAAAGAAATGCTGTATTGTAGTTCTTTTATTTTATTTTTCTTATTTTAGCTTTAGCTTTTTTTTATCTCTTTGTATATCTGATTTATGTATGTTGCATGTTATGTCTGTGCCTTCTGAATGGACCAAGAGTCTGGAAATAAAGTTGATGATTTCATCATTAGTGTTTGTCCTGCTGAGGTTGAAGCTCATTCAGACGTCCACACACTCAATCCAGCGTCTTACAACTATTCATGATATTTGATCCTTGGTTTTTGGTTCTTGGTCTTGTGACGCATGAAAATCCAGGGTTTGCGGTATCTCAGCGATCAGGAACTCAATCCGCTGGCCGTCTGTTAGAAGGGCTGATGGGACGCATTTCAGCCGCTCTGCTGACGCTTCAGTCAAACACACTTCAGCACAGGATCATCTGACACTTCAGTCAAACACTGGATCATCTGAAATTTGACATCCAGCAGCATCAGCAACTGACTGAGACATGATGTGAAAACATTATTCAGAAGACATGGAAATAATGGTGAGAGTTTGGTTCTGTTGTCACTCATGAGTATTGGAATATTTCGGCTAGAGGATTGTCTGTGTGTGTGCGTGCATGCGTGCGCGCGCGTGTGTGTTTGTGTGTGTGTGTGTATGTGTGTGAGTATTAAAGATCTTGTCAGGACTTGCCAGTGTCAGTTGTGTGTAATGAGATCTCTTATTATTATTCAAGTACAGAAATGAGTGTGAAAATGATGATGACGAAGTTTAATGGCTCTAATGTCTCATGAGTTAATCTACATGTACAAAATTAGTCAAATAACATCAATGTAAAAATGATTAACTGAAATATTTGCCCACAAACAAATGTTTAGGCTCAAAAAAAAAAAAAGTATGGCAACTGGTAGTGAAATTGTGTTCAACCAACAAACTATAGTGAGTTAAATTAGCTTAATTTGTAGCTAAATTTGTCTTAATTATTTAAAATTAAGTTGTTCCAACTAGTGAGTTGTTCTTACCAATTGATCTTACAAATAGCTTATCAATGTTTTTCCCTCCACTCAAAAATGGGCATTTACTACATGGTATGATAAATTATTTGTGGAGTATTTTGAGGTGAAACTTCACAGACACATTCTGGGGAATATTAGGTCCCCTTTAATATTAGAAATATTATAGACACTAGTATGCCCCCTTTTTACAAGATATAAGTCTCAGGAGTCCCCAGAATATCAAACAGGTCTTTCCCTTCACTAAAACTGTCATGAGGATGGAAGGAGAACCCAGGCGCAGACAGCAGATGACACTCAAATGATTTATTTTGGACCAAAACAGAAAACAAAACCCACGAGGGGGTAAAACAGGACTGGAGCAGAGTATAACAAGACTAAGACACGATGACAAACAAAGTCTCTGACTTGACAGGAAACGAACTCACAATACTGATTAAACAGGTCTTCAGACAATATACTCACAGGGATTAACACGCAAAGTTAGACAATGTACCGACACAGGACAGCAAACACAAGGGGATTACATCGGGAGACACTAATGACAAAGACAGGTGAATCTGACTAGACAAGGACAGGTGAAACTGACTAGACAATAATGACGAGACGAGGATAACAAGGGGGCGGGGTGACGTGACGAGACGAGACAACACAAGCACATGGCTCAAAACACAAGACCATGTGCTTGCACACAAAACATGATTCTGTCATGATCCTGCCTCAAGACTAGAGATAATCAAGGACACGAGGGCAGAATCATGACAGAACCCCCACCTTAAGGAGCGGCTACCAGACGCTCCTCAAGGGGACATCAAACACGGGACATGACAGACTGAGACATCGACACAAACCAACAAAACATGACAAATAACAGTAATGGCAAACACGAAAACACAACAACCGGGTTAGGATGAAACATTAAAAATAAAAAACAAGGAAGAGGTGGTGGAGGAAACACAGAGTTCATGGGGGGTGGTCCAGGGTGAATGGGTGTGCTGGGGGTCTTAGGTCCACGGGATGAGGATGGGGAACGAGGAATCCGGGCTGGCTTGGAGGGGGACACACGAGGGGGGGACTTGGACAAAACAGTACGGGGTTTAGTGGCGACAGGGAAAACAGTCCGGGAACTAGTGGTGACAGGGACAAACGGGGAAACAGTCCGGGGACTAGTGGTAACAGGGACAAACGGGGAAACAGTCCCGGGGCTGGTGGAGACAGGGACGAACGGAGAAACAGTCCGGGGGCTGGTGGAGACAGGGACGAACGGAGAAACAGTCCGGGGGCTGGTGGAGACAGGGACGAACGGAGAAACAGTCCGGGAATTAGTGGAGACAGACTGGGATACTGCTTCAGTGGTAGCAGCAACAGATTCAGAGACAGAGGGTGAGGAAACGGGACTCCTGACGGCGGACATAGCAGGCGAAGGGGCAGGCCTGGGTGCAGCGATCACAGCGGCAGGCTCGGGGGCTGGAGACAAGACAGGACAAACAGGGACTTCGAGGATTTTAGCTAGACAAGACAAATAATCAGAGAGGGTCTTGGCAGCAAGGAAGATGGGCATCTCCTGACGAGCAGAAACCGATTTCAGAACCTCTTTTGCGGCTAGATCGGCCGCAAGTCTCTCAGTAGATTCTGGGACGGCGCTAGCTGGAGCGGGCTCATGGACGGCGCTAGCTGGAGCGGGCTCATGGACGGCGCTAGCTGGAGCGGGCTCATGGACGGCGCTTGCTGGAGCGGGCTCATGGACGGCGCTTGCTGGAGCGGGCTCATGGACGGCGCTTGCTGGAGCGGGCTCATGGACGGCGCTTGCTGGAGCGGGCTCATGGACGGCGCTTGAAGTAGCGGGCTCTGGGGCAGCGATCGCGGACTCAGGGGGAGACAGAGACGGAGGACAAGAGGCTCCCTTCCTCCTCTTCTTCCTTCTGGGTCGCGGAGCTGAGTCCGTAGCCAGGCTTGAGACCGGTAAGGGGGGCGAAGAGGGAGACGAAGCAGGTGCTGGCGACTCCACCGCAGGCAAGGGGGATTCCGTGGAGGATGACTCAGACGCTGACTCCCACGACAAACGTCTTCCACGCTTTCCACGGGGGCTGACGGACACGGGTGATGGATCGGGAGTCAGGGTGGAAGACGCTTGGTCCTCCTGTGTCACGACGGCTAACATGCGACCCTCAGGGATGACTGGAAGTGTGGCAGGAGGTGAAAAACCAGGGGGACCCGGCTGCTCCTTCCGAGACAAGTAGTCCACCATGTTGCGAAACGGACGGCGGACCAAACTCTCTCGTTCAGCAAGGGGAGGGAGGACTTTGAGACCCGCGACGAGGTAGCGGTTGACCAGGGTCTCCGGCAGGAAGAACCTCCTCTCCTCAACAACCTGGGCGTACCTCTTCAGGGTCAACTCACCCTGGGGAGGGAAAGGAAGCTTGCCATTGGAACTGTCAGAGATAGCCACGCGCCACCACAGTTCCGGGTCAGAAGGCTGAAGATCAGCGGAGAAGGACTGAACGTCTGCTGGGTTCTTTTCTGGTCGGTACATTCTGTCATGAGGATGGAAGGAGAACCCAGGCGCAGACAGCAGATGACACTCAAATGATTTATTTTGGACCAAAACAGAAAACAAAACCCACGAGGGGGTAAAACAGGACTGGAGCAGAGTATAACAAGACTAAGACACGATGACAAACAAAGTCTCTGACTTGACAGGAAACGAACTCACAATACTGATTAAACAGGTCTTCAGACAATATACTCACAGGGATTAACACGCAAAGTTAGACAATGTACCGACACAGGACAGCAAACACAAGGGGATTACATCGGGAGACACTAATGACAAAGACAGGTGAATCTGACTAGACAAGGACAGGTGAAACTGACTAGACAATAATGACGAGACGAGGATAACAAGGGGGCGGGGTGACGTGACGAGACGAGACAACACAAGCACATGGCTCAAAACACAAGACCATGTGCTTGCACACAAAACATGATTCTGTCATGATCCTGCCTCAAGACTAGAGATAATCAAGGACACGAGGGCAGAATCATGACAAAAACACAAATAAAATATTAACACAAATGGCCCAATTTTCAAAGATATCAAGAGAATTCCATTACAATTAATTAAAAATCAATGAACAGTTTAAATTACACACAATATTAAGTTGATGCAATAATCAATATTACGTCAAGAGAACTCGTCAAAAATAATGTTTGCAAATTAAAATTTACAATAAAATCAATCAATCTGAATTTTAACATAATTATAATGCCTTTATTAATGCTAAAAACAACTCGCATTTAATTGTACAAAAGTAGTGATAACCGATGCTGAATCTCTCCTGCCATGAGGCAGTAAATGAGCACAGAAGTGAATCATTCCTTGTATTGGTTCTTGTATTGTTTCGTTGTGTGTTTTTGAGTGAATCTGTGCGTCTCTTATCTGCACACACACAGCGGGAGGAAGAGAATGAGCCGATGACACGGCCGTGATGAAGCTCAAACACATGCCGTCTTTATCTCAGCACACGTCTGCAACTCAGGACAAAAGCACAAGCTCAACGCGGAATGCCAAGCCGGTTCACCTTAAAATGTTGCAGGGTTACTTCTTGTAATTACATTTTTACTAGTAACAATTCCAATTAGAAAGCTCTCCAAATTAAATTTTACTAGTAAATATCCCAATTAGAGAGCACTACAATTGAATTTTTACTAGTCATATGTCTTTCATTTTTAATCACGGAGCTCTGCAATTGAAAATTTACTAGTAAGAATCCCAAATAAATAGCTCTCTAATTCAATTAGAGAGCTCTGCAGTTATACATACCCTTGATGTTTTTTTACTAGTAAAATTTCAATTGTAGAACTCTGAAATTAAAAATGAATGGAAGTCAATGGAGATATATGACTACTATTAAAAAATCATGTGTAGAGCTCTCTAATTGTAATTCTTACTAGTAAAAAATTAATTTCGATGAGTAACGCTGGGAACATTAAGCTAAAACGGCTTGCCGGGGCAATTAACCGGCCAGTTATGAGCGACCTCTCGCTGCTCCTGTTTCTCTCACAGCTTCTCTTTTCTTGCTCCTTACTTTCTCCAGTCTTCACATGATTTAACAGCGTTCAGTCAGCTGTGGGTACTCTCTCTTTCTCTCTCTCTCTCTCTCTCTCTCTCTCTCTCTCTCTCTCTCTCTCTCTCTCTCTCAGTGAGCGTCATTTGCTTGTGTCGGTCAGTGAGGAGTCACAGCTCTCTCTCTCTCTCTCTCTCTCTCTCTCTCTCTCTCTCTCTCATCACTTCTGCTGCTGCTCTCAGGGTTCTTCATCTTCCTTCTCTCTCTTCATCAGTTCTGTGTGCATGTGAAGCGCTGGAGTAACTCAGTCTCACTGTGTTTGTGACATGTGTGCAGGATTCACTGCATGTTTGGATGGAACATTTCGCTCACAGTGGATTTATAAGCGCTGGAGGAGTAAAGCTGGAGTCGTTTACCATGTTTACCGCAGGACTTCATGAAGCCGCTGCTGGACGTGTGGTTTCTGTAAGTACAGCTTCAGTCTCTGTCAAGCATGTGGAACGTGCTGGGGCTAGTTGTCACACTTTTCCCTCTAGTGAATATTTGTGCAGAACCGCTAATCTGGACTCCATCGTTATTGCAAGCGTTATTGTAACGTTCTGGGAAGGTTCTCTCAAAGTTCTTTCAGTAACGTCAATAGAACATTTGTAAGTTATCTGGACTAAAATGTTTCAGAAAAAACATTAAATAAATAATGTTTTTGTGCTAATGGAACGAAATGTGGAACGAATTCTATTAAAGTTACTAGAAGAACATTTGTTTATAACGTTGAGAGAATCTTGCCAGAACGTTCCCTGTTCACTATACATGCAGCTGAACCATTCAGATCTTCATTATATATCGAGTCCTGTAGATATTTCGTTCGTCCGTTTATTTATTTATATAGCACCTTACAGGCTATGTTCCAAAGTGCTGTACATTGCAATAAAAAGCAAAAGAACAACAAGACAAAACATTAAAACATCCATGTACTAATGTACTAAAATGCCAAAGACTACGATTTTAGATATTTTATAAAACAGAGACCAAAGCATTGGATGGAGTTTTGAGAACTTTAGCGACTTCATAAGTGTGTTTGTTTACACAGAATCACCATAAAGCATTTGTGAAGCAGGGTCAGTCTGGGTCTGTTGAACAGGATTGTGATCCTGAATTTCATTCACACTACAAATGCTTTAACATTCATCAAAGAGCAGAAGCAGTGCTGACATCTGACAGAGGTCACTGTTTCTATCCGTCTCTCATCAGAACTAATCACACATGAACACGACACAGATTAGAGGCGGTCAGCCATGATTTTAACGAGTCCTGCAGAGAACTAAAATGAGCCAAAACGCTGGGGAAATACAAGCGTTCTGACCCGAGACGCTGCAAAACACAGTCAAATCAGACATATTGACTAATGCACTGGGGAAAAAACTGTTATTCCACAGTATTTCATTTTTTGCTTTCCAGCACAAATGTCTAAACATTCTTAAATCAAGATACATATACTGGAGAAGCAACTTGACTTGAGAAAAGAAGAGAAATATATCAAAATTAAGTGCGTTTTTGCTTAAAACAAGAACAAGTATCTGCCAATGGTGTCAGAAAAATAAACTTAATTTAAAGCAGAATCTCACTTCATTTTGATCAATTCCTCCGACAACAAGACTGGAATGTTTAGATGTAGCTGCCTCACCGCCACTTCACACATTAAAGGGATTGTTCACCCAAAAATGAAAATTCTGTCATTAATTACTCACCCTTATGTCGTTCCAAACCTGAAAGACTTTCGTTCATCGTCAGAACACAAATTAAAGATCATTTTGAAGAAATCTGAGAGATTTCTGTCCCTCCATTGAAAGCTAAGCAACTACCACTTTGACAATTCAAAATATTAATTATATTCTAAAACTAATCCATATGAATTGAGCGTTTTAGTTCACATTTCTGAACAGATTTGATCACTTTTATTCACAATCTGCGTAACACGAGATAAAAAATCTCATTGGTTCTTAGAAAAGCTCAAACGCGCTGCGTAACACGAGAATGAACCTCATTGGTTCTTGAGAAGCTCAAACGTGCTGCGTAACACGAGAATGAACCTCATTGGTTCTTGAGAAGCTCAAACGTGCTGCGTAACACGAGAATGGACCTCATTGGTTCTTGAGAAGCTCAAACGTGCTGCGTAACACGAGAATGAACCTCATAGGTTCTTGAGAAGCTCAAACGTGCTGCGTAACACGAGAATGAACCTCATTGGTTCTTGAGAAGCTCAAACGTGCTGCGTAACACGAGAATGGACCTCATTGGTTCTTGAGAAGCTCAAACGTGCTGCGTAACATGAGAATGGACCTCATTGGTTCTTGAGAAGCTCAAACGTGCTACGTAACACGAGAATGGACCTCATTGGTTCTTGAGAAGCTCAAACGTTCTGCGTAACGTGAGAATGAACCTCATTGGTTCTTGAGAAGCTCAAACGTGCTGCGTAACACGAGAATGGACCTCATTGGTTCTTGAGAAGCTCAAACGTGCTGCGTAACATGAGAATGGACCTCATTGGTTCTTGAGAAGCTCAAACGTGCTGCGTAACGTGAGAATGGACCTCATTGGTTCTTGAGAAGCTCAAACGTGCTGCGTAACACGAGAATGGACCTCATTGGTTCTTGAGAAGCTCAAACGTGCTGCGTAACATGAGAATGAACCTCATTGGTTCTTGAGAAGCTCAAACGTGCTGCGTAACACGAGAATGAACCTCATTGGTTCTTGAGAAGCTCAAACGTGCTGCGTAACACGAGAATGAACCTCATTGGTTCTAGAGAAGCTCAAACGTGATGCGTAACACGAGAATGAACCTCATTGGTTCTTGAGAAGCTCAAACGTGCTGCGTAACACGAGAATGGACCTCATTGGTTCTTGAGAAGCTCAAACGTGCTGCGTAACATGAGAATGAACCTCATTGGTTCTTGAGAAGCTCAAACGTGCTGCGTAACACGAGAATGGACCTCATTGGTTCTTGAGAAGCTCAAACGTGCTGCGTAACACGAGAATGGACCTCATTGGTTCTAGAGAAGCTCAAACGTGATGCGTAACACGAGAATGAACCTCATTGGTTCTAGAGAAGCTCAAACGTGATGCGTAACACGAGAATGGACCTCATTGGTTCTTGAGAAGCTCAAACGTGCTGCGTAACACGAGAATGGACCTCATTGGTTCTAGAGAAGCTCAAACGTGATGCGTAACACGAGAATGAACCTCATTGGTTCTAGAGAAGCTCAAACGTGATGCGTAACACGAGAATGGACCTCATTGGTTCTTGAGAAGCTCAAACGTGCTGTGTAACACGAGAATGGACCTCATTGGTTCTTGAGAAGCTCAAACGTGCTGCGTAACATGAGAATGAACCTCATTGGTTCTTGAGAAGCTCAAACGTGCTGCGTAACACGAGAATGAACCTCATTGGTTCTTGAGAAGCTCAAACGTGCTGCGTAACACGAGAATGGACCTCATTGGTTCTTGAGAAGCTCAAACGTGCTGCGTAACATGAGAATGAACCTCATTGGTTCTTGAGAAGCTCAAACGTGCTGCGTAACACGAGAATGGACCTCATTGGTTCTTGAGAAGCTCAAACGTGCTGCGTAACACGAGAATGGACCTCATTGGTTCTAGAGAAGCTCAAACGTGATGCGTAACACGAGAATGAACCTCATTGGTTCTAGAGAAGCTCAAACGTGATGCGTAACACGAGAATGGACCTCATTGGTTCTTGAGAAGCTCAAACGTGCTGCGTAACACGAGAATGGACCTCATTGGTTCTAGAGAAGCTCAAACGTGATGCGTAACACGAGAATGAACCTCATTGGTTCTAGAGAAGCTCAAACGTGATGCGTAACACGAGAATGGACCTCATTGGTTCTTGAGAAGCTCAAACGTGCTGTGTAACACGAGAATGGACCTTATTGGTTCTTCAGAAGCTCAAACGTGCTGCGTAACAGAAGAATGGACCTCATTCGTTCTTGCTGAAGCTCAAACTGCGTAACACGAGAATGAAGCTCATTGGTTCTCGCTGAAGCTTAAACGTGCTGCGTAACACGAAAATGAACCTCATTGGTTCTTGCTGAAGCTCAATGGTGCTGTGTAACACAAGAATGAACCTCATTGGTTCTTGAGAAGCTCAAACGTGATGCGTAACACGAGAATGGACCTCTTTGGTTCTTGAGAAGCTCAAATGTGCTGCGTAACACGAGAATGAACCTCATTGGTTCTTGCTGAAGCTCAAACGTGCTGCGTAACACGAGAATGGACCTCATTGGTTCTTGAGAAGCTCAAACGTGCTGCGTAACACGTGAATTGACCTCATTGGTTCTTGCTGAAGCTCAAACGTGCTGCGTAACACGAGAATGAACCTCATTGGTTCTTGCTGAAGCTCAAACGTGCTGCGTAACACGAGAATTAACCTCATTGGTTCCTGAGAAGCTCGAACGTGCTGCGTACCACAAGAATGAGCCTCATTGGTTCTTGCTGAAGCTCAAACTGCGTAACAAGAGAAAGAACCTCATTGGTTATTGCTGAAGCTCAAACGTGCTGCGTAACACGAGAATTAACCTCATTGGTTCCTGAGAAGCTCGAACGTGCTGCGTAACACAAAAATGAACCTCATTGGTTCTTGCTGAAGCTCAAACGTGCTGCGTAACACGTGAATGGACCTCATTGGTTCTTGCTGAAGCTCAAACGTGCTGCGTAACACGAGAATTAGCCTCATTGGTTCTTGCTGAAGCTCAAACGTGCTGCGTAACACGAGAATTAACTTCATTGGTTCCTGAGAAGCTCGAACGTCCTGCATAACACAAGAATGAGCCTCATTGGTTCTTGCTGAAGCTCAAACTGCGTAACAAGAGAAAGAACCTCATTGGTTATGGCTGAAGCTCAAACTTGCTGCGTAACACGAGAATGAACCTCATTGGTTCTTGCTGAAGCTCAAACGTGCTGCGTAACACAAGAATGAGCCTCATTGGTTCTTGCTGAAGCTCAAACTGCGTAACACGAGAAAGAACCTCATTGGTTATTGCTGAAGCTCAAACTTGCTGCGTAACACGAGAATGAACCTCATTGGTTCTTGCTGAAGCTCAAACTTGCTGCATAACACGAGAATGAACCTCATTGGTTCTTGCTGAAGCTCAAACGTGCTGCGTAACACGAGAATGAACCTCATTGGTTCCTGAGAACCTCGAACGTGCTGCATAACACGAGAATGAACCTCATTGGTTCCTGAGAAGCTCGAACGTGCTGCGTAACACGAGAATGAACCTCATTGGTTCTTGCTGAAGCTCAAACGTGCTGTGTAACATGAGAATTAACCTCATTGGTTCTTGCTGAAGCTCAAACTGCGTAACAAGAGAAAGAACCTCATTGGTTATTGCTGAAGCTCAAACGTGCTGTGTAACATGAGAATTAACCTCATTGGTTCTTGCTGAAGCTCAAACTGCGTAACAAGAGAAAGAACCTCATTGGTTCTTGCTGAAGCTCAAACTTGCTTCGTAAGACGAGAATAAGCCTCATTGGTTCTTGCTGAAGCTCAAACGTGCTGTGTAACATGAGAATTAACCTCATTGGTTCTTGCTGAAGCTCAAACTGCGTAACAAGAGAAAGAACCTCATTGGTTATTGCTGAAGCTCAAACTTGCTGCTTAACACGAGAATGAACCTCATTGGTTCTTGCTGAAGCTCGAACGTGCTGCGTAACACGAGAATGAACCTCATTGGTTCTTGCTGAAGCTCAAACGTGCTGCTTAACACGAGAATGAACCTCATTGGTTCTTGCTGAAGCTCAAACGTGCTGCGTAACACGAGAATTAACCTCATTGGTTCCTGAGAACCTCGAACGTGCTGCATAACACAAGAATGAGCTTCATTGGTTCTTGCAGAAGCTCAAACGTGCTGCGTAACACGAGAAAGAACCTCATTGGTTCTTGAGAAGCTCGAACGTGCTGCGTAACACGAGAATTAACCTCATTGGTTCTTGCTGAAGCTCAAACGTGCTGCGTAACATGTGAATGAACCTCATTGGTTCTTGCTGAAGCTCGAACGTGCTGCGTAACACGAGAATTAACCTCATTGGTTCTTGAGAAGCTCGAACGTGCTGCATAACATGTGAATGAACCTCATTGGTTCTTGAGAAGCTCGAACGTGCTGCGTAACGTGAATGAACCTCATTGGTTCTTGCTGAACCTCGAACGTGCTGCGTAACATGTGAATGAACCTCATTGGTTCTTGCAGAAACTCAAACTTACTGCGTAACACGAGAATGAACCTCATTGGTTCTTGAGAAGCTCGAACGTGCTGCGTAACACGAGAATTAACCTCATTGGTTCTTGCTGAAGCTCAAACGTGCAGCGTAACACGAGAAAGAACCTCATTGGTTATTGCTGAAGCTCAAACTTGCTGCGTAACACGAGAATGAACCTCATTGGTTCTTGCTGAAGCTCAAACGTGCTGGGTAACACGAGAAAGAACCTCATTGGTTATTGCTGAAGCTCAAACTTGCTGCGTAACACGAGAATGAACCTCATTGGTTCTTGCTGAAGCTCAAACGTGCTGCGTAACACGAGAATGAACCCCATTGGTTCTTGAGAAGCTCAAACTTGCTGCGTAACACGAGAATGAACCTCATTGGTTCTTGCTGAAGCTCAAACGTGCTGCGTAACACGAGAATGAACCTCATTGGTTCTTGAGAAGCTCGAACGTGCTGCGTAACACGAGAATGAACCTCATTGGTTCCTGAGAAGCTCGAACGTGCTGCATAACACAAGAATGAGCCTCATTGGTTCTTGCAGAAGCTCAAACGTGCTGCGTAACATGTGAATGAACCTCATTGGTTCTTGCTGAAGCTCAAACGTGCTGCGTAACACGAGAATGAACCTCATTGGTTCTTGAGAAGCTCAAACTTGCTGCGTAACACGAGAATGAACCTCAGTGGTTCTTGCTGAAGCTCAAACGTGCTGCGTAACACGAGAATGAACCTCATTGGTTCTTGAGAAGCTCGAACGTGCTGCGTAACACGAGAATTAACCTCATTGGTTCCTGAGAAGCTCGAACGTGCTGCGTAACACGAGAATGAACCTCATTGGTTCTTGCTGAAGCTCAAACTTGCTGCGTAACACGAGAATAAGCCTCATTGGTTCTTGCTGAAGCTCAAACGTGCTGCGTAACACGAGAATGAACCTCATTGGTTCCTGAGAAGCTCGAACGTGCTGCGTAACACGAGAATGAACCTCATTGGTTCTTGCTGAAGCTCAAACTGCGTAACAAGAGAAAGAACCTCATTGGTTATTGCTGAAGCTCAAACTTGCTGCGTAACACGAGAATGAACCTCATTGGTTCTTGCTGAAGCTCAAACTTGCTGCGTAACATGAGAATGAACCTCATTGGTTCTTGCTGAAGCTCAAACGTGCTGTTTAACACGAGAACGAACCTCATTGGTTCTTGCAGAAGCTCAAACTTGCTGCGTAACACGAGAATGAACCTCATTGGTTCTTGCTGAAGCTCAAACGTGCTGCGTAACACGAGAATGAACCTCATTGGTTCCTGAGAAGCTCGAATGTGCTGCGTAACACAAGAATGAGCCTCATTGGTTCTTGCTGAAGCTCAAACTGCGTAACACGAGAAAGAACCTCATTAGTTATTGCTGAAGCTCAAACTTGCTGCGTAAGACGAGAATGGACCTCATTGGTTCTTGAGAAGCTTGAACGTGCTGCGTAACACGAGAACGAACCTCATTGGTTCTTGCTGAAGCTCAAACTTGCTGCGTAAGACGAGAATGGACCTCATTGGTTCTTGAGAAGCTTGAACGTGCTGCATAACACGAGAATGAACCTCATTGGTTCTTGCTGAAGCTCAAACGTGCTGCGTAACACAAGAACGAACCTTTTGTTTCTCAATGTTGGCTGAACTTTAAATCGCCACCCTTCATCAGGTTTCCGACAGGAGTGTGTGTGAGAGAGTAACACCCAGGACTGGTGGTGTGTGATGGGGCAAATCTGAATCCAATGGAGCCTCGTCACAGCCGCTAAATACTTAAATGTTAAATACTCTCCTCAACAGACCGGTCTCTCATCCTCGACGGCCCAGGAAGGGGAGCATGGAGGGATTCCCACACTGGCATATGGACTGAGCATATCTATAGACTAAACATGTAATATGCATGTGCACGCCGTCACTGTTTTCACAGATTAGACTTTTTGAAGTTTACATGGAGATGATAATGTTTAAAAACTTGCACCTTGGAACCTATTTCAAAGTTTGCGTTCTCGAGCCACCAAACTGTGTTGTCGTGCAAATGAGCGGCCGGAACACATGAAAAGCTTTCGGTTTTCGGTGTCGTGTTAGCGGCCCCTAAATTAATAACTAATGATCTTTGCAATCGAAGTGAATCAATCAAAACTAACTTTATCTGGTCAATAACTTTATTCTAGAGCTGCTGTAAAGCCTAAACAATCTCTGTTACTATAATTTCCTCTTTTTGTGAGTTGCTTTAAAACAGTTTATATTGTTAAAGCGCTGTATAAATGAAGACTCAGGACCTGGACCCATCCTGACCGAACACTGGTCCTTCCTTCACGATTCCCCGGCACGACGAGGACACCAGATCCCCTGTTAATTTGGACACTTTTCCCCCTTGGACACTTCATTCCCTTTTGGACATTCTTATGTTTTATTTTTGGTTAAATAAAAGCCTCTCTGTGACTCACACCCACTGTGTCTGTCGTTTGTTCCTTCCGCCAAAACTAAAAAACAAGAGGAAATACTGCAGATTTCATTTTTTGCAGTGTGTTGCACATAAATGAGCTAAATGATGAATGGGTCGCTGGATTTTCTGCAGTTTGATGCGTCTGCAGCTTCACCTGAGACTCGAACACAAACTCACCGCTGGAGGAAGTTTGTCAGTCGCAGCAGAACTGCAGGGACATTAGACACGGGTCAGATCACCACACACACACACACACACACACACAGCTGAGGCTCGCTGGAATGTGACGTGAGACAGGAAAACACAGTGAGGACGGAGAGTCTCAGAGGTCATTAGCAGGTCCGACTCAAACGCTGCACTTTCCTCACAGTCAGTGGTCATGGTTCACAGCAGTGTTTATATGGAAGCTTGTTTCTAACACAAAATACAAAAATAAAAGTAATTGCACGTTTTTATCTCAATTCTGATTCTTTTTTTTGCAATTTGCAAGTTTATTTCACAATTCAGAGAAACAAAAGTCAGAAATGCGAGATATAAACTCGCAAACAATATAAACTAATATAAATTCAGAAAACAAAATTGTGAGATAAAGACTCGGGATTGTTAGCAAAAAGGCAGATTTGCGATACATAAACTCAGAATTGCAGATTATAAACTCACAATTTATTTAAACTTGCAATTAGAGGGAAAAAAGTCAGATTGCTGAAGATTAAAAATTGCAATTACCTTTTTTAATTTTTTAAATGGGGGCGTATCATACAATATTCGTATGGGGGGGGGGGGGGGGGTTCTAGATAATCAATAACTCTTAATTAAACTGGATATTGCAATTTGTGATCTAGTTTATTTAAAGACAATCTCTGAGCAGCATAATGATTTATTTGGGCGAATCACCCGATATGATTATTGATTATAAGAATCAATCTGAAAATGCATCAGTTCATATTTAATTAGAGAATGACTCACTTGAATATTTAATCTTTTGTCTAATCCACCCGTGAGTTTAATGCTCAATATAAAACTTCTGAGAATGTCAGTGTTTGTGAGCGACAGTAAGATCAGATCCGTCAATATACAGTCATCATTTATTCATCTGCTTCCTCAGAAATCTGCCCACCACATGCCGCCTTCACGCCAGAAAAACAGGAAAATATCCTTTTATCACTGAGATTCAAAGTGGCTCCAAAAAAAACAAAACAAATCAGGCCGCAAGATCTTTTCTTCATCATGTTGTTTGGATCATCTGGTGTTTTGGGGATTTTTAGAGGCTGTATAAAATCAATGGCATTGACTATCATGCAGCATCATTCTTCTTTTTTATCATTTTGCTCTTTCAGGACTGAGTAATACAGTGAGTCAGTGTGTATTTCCAGCAGGGACGATGTCAATAACATAATGACAGAGTCGAGAGTCATCGGCCGTGTGCCATTATCCTGTTGAAAACACTTGCTATCAAACATCTCAAAGTAAACTCTCAATATCTGTCAGAGATTTGATGAATATGTAATATGTGCTGCACTTTCCTCTCAATAACACAATAAACACACCACAAGAATGAGAAAGCATCAGTTGAGAAAGCGTAGATTCGGATGTTTACAGCAGATTCACCGGCATCATGTCGACATTAAAATCACACTGTTATGCAAGTCTGATTATAAACTATATCTGACTATATAGATCTGACTACGTGAGACTATAGTTTGAATTAATCTCTTTTCTTTGCATGACTGACGTTACAGTGCAGAACCGCTCTTTCTGCATAATCCTGAACATTGTATAAGTATTAGTTTCATGTGCGATTGAACGGAAGAGGCTCTCGGGAGCGTAACGTCTCATGCTTCTGATTATTTACTGTAAAACCAGAACGAGTTCTTGAAAAAGACTTATATCTTATGTCATCAGCTCACAGTGAACGTTCTGTCAAGATTCTCTCAAAGTTATGATCAAACGTTCTTCCAATAACGTCAATAGAACGTTAATTCAAAGTTATCTGGTCTTTAATAATGTTCTCTAAACATTAGCACAAAAACGTCGTTCATGGAACGTTTTTTTTTCTGAAATGTTTTGGCTGGACACATTTTAAATGTAACAACTTGTTTCAGAACGTTTAGAGAACATTCAAAAGTTTGTTCCATTAAAATTCGCATAACCAAGAAGAAACATGTTTAAAACATTAAAAACTGAATGTTTTGGATGGAGATGCACCGATTACAATTTTCTAGGCCGATTCCGATTTCCGATTTTTCATGAGTTTGATTTGCCGAAGAACATAGACATGTTCATTGAACATTTACAAAGAACATTTTTTTAAACAAATTAAATTAAATAAAACTATATAAATTATTACTCCTGGTGGTGTGGGAAATTCACACATATGTAAATGCAGTGTTATGGTATGGAAGAACCATTTTCATTACTTATTTACGAAACTAAAATTCTGTATGAAAACAGGTAATGGCAATAAAATAATATATAAATAGCAAATAAAAATAAAATAAATATAGCCTTGCAGTATAAAGATGTTTCTCAAAACACACACACACATGCACACACAGCCTATTGCAATCACTTGTAGCCTACATCAATGGCAAGTTTTATTTCGCAAACAGTTCTTCTCTCTCTGCCACATGTCCAGCCAAGCTAAACAATCACTTTAATTGAGCGCGAGCAGCGCAGCAGAAATAGACTCTGCGCCGAAACCCCGCTTCACTGCTGCTCACGCGACGCTCCTGCTCGACGCTCGCGCGCTGCTCCTGCTCTCGGTGTGAATGCACTCATTGATAAACATGCACGCCGGGGGAAAAAAGCCCTGCGCTGCTCACGCTTGCGGTGTGAAACCTCCGTAATTCACGAGGTTTCCTACATGTGCGTTCCGTGTGCACGTGTGATGCTGATGTTGCGCGATGTTAATCATGCGGAGCCCGAGTGCATTTGACCGGCAAAAAAAAAAAATCGGAATATGTTAGACGATCATGGCTGATCACGTGAAAATCGGCCGATTCCGATCACCAGCCGATCAATCGGTGCATCTCTAGTTTTGGATGTTCAGGACACATTCAGAAATAACGTTTTTATAATTTAAAGTTAGCTAAATGTATACATGTTTTTGATATCTGAGATCTTCCTTCTCCAGTAAATATACCTTGATTTTAAAAATGTTTTGATATTTGTGTAAGACAGAAACCCTGAGGAAGTGCTTTAGTGCATCGCCGGATACATTGTAACAGTGGTTTTATTCGTGTATCACGTCAGTTCAAAGCAAATGGTTATTAATCCTGTGGATTTCGATTTTTCCATGCATGCGCTCTTGTCTCATGTGTTTGAGGATCAGTGTGCGTCACGTTAAACTCGTCCAGAAGGTCCTCAAGTGTTTGTTTGGTTTGTCTTCAGCGTTTCACTCGGCCTTGGATGATGTTGGCTTTATCATTCAAAAGAAATCACTCCGCTGTTTCCCTGGAAACAAAAAGCCACTGATCCATCATTCGTGTGGCTGTTCACGTGTGTGCGCTTCATCTGAGCATGTGTTCCTGCTGTACATGTACAGTACAGATGATATTTAACTGAGACAGTTTATTGCTCCTCAGTCATTTTTAATCGAAACATTTTACGTTTTTAAAAATATATATATTTTTATTTAATCGGAATGCTACGAAACTTGTTGAAGGTTTTTGCACTTGCTGTGTGAACACACAAAAAAATCCTGTACATGATTCGAAAAGGTTAAATGGTCCTGAACACAATATTCACACTTGTTCTGCTCGCGGTCAGGAGTGACGAAGGAGAAATGAATGAGACGAAGTTCCTCTAGTGGAAGCGTTTGGAACTGCAGCCGAACAACATCTCACTGAACGCTCTCTTACTGAGATATCAGCTCACATTCACAACACAACTTGTGTAGATTTATGGCTTTGATTTTCTTGCAGTTTTAGAGTAAAACGTGTTTTCATATAAAAATTGAAAACAGTATTTTTGTGCATTTTTCATAATAATACACCTACAATTCTGTAACTTAAAAAAAAAATTCACTTGGCAATAATCTGCCAAGCGTTGTGTTTGAAAAGAGATCAATCTTCATTCTGTTGCTCTGCATTCAAGATTTACCATAATTCTATGGTCTATGGTCAGGTCTATGCATAAATTGTTATAACTAATGCGTAAATATAATGTAGTACCATAAAATCCCTTGATTTCCTGCAGTGGTTCAGGTGGAGTTTTGCTGGTTATGGTGGTTTGGTTACAGCTGTTAGATGCTGTATTTACTGCTAAATGATGTTCTTCCTCAGTGTTTCTGTCTTGTTTTCCTGCACAAATATCTAAACATTCTTAAATCATGATGTGTCTTCAGACTTCAGATCTCTATGAGGTTTTATTAGGAACTGCTTCAGTCTTAAATCTCACTTCTACCGTCTGGAGACGCCACACACACACACACACACACACACACACACACACACACACACACACACACACACACACACACACACACACACACACACACACACACACACACACACACACACACACACACACACACACACACACCATCAGCTGTGATCAATGAACCATCAGACATTAGATATGCTTGTTTCAAATGGGATTTCAATGGAATGATATAATGAGCTATATTAATTAGCTCAATGTTTAATCTTAGAAGCTCTCAACATCTATTTTATTGGATAATTATGATGATATTCTATGATTTATGAACTAAATTAATGAATCTTCAAATACTGTAATAAACTTCTTTAAAAACATTTCGGTTGATTCAAGCACTTTTAGAGAATTCAGTTACTTTTAGATGTACATGAAGGTTTCTAACAAACACAATCTCTTGATATCATATTCAGATATTGTTTCTGACAATTTTCTAAAAAATACATGATAGTTTCCAAGGAGTTGTTTTAGTATCATTTTTATACTATTATAGTTTTTATTCATATTTTGAATTAGCATTTATTTTTATATATTTAGTTTTCATTTTACTTTCAACTTAATTCTTTGTATTTTTATGGGGTTTTGACATTTTTTTGTTTTTTATTTATTTTAATGTATTTACAGTTAGATATTTTAGTGCTTTGCAGGTTTTTTTTTCATCTAGTATTTTATTTTATTTCCATTAACAGAAATACTTTATAGTTTTGGTTAAGGATAATAACCCTGGATTAAAGGCATAGACTATTTAGGTTTATTTTATTTTTATTCCATTTTCAGTTTTAGTTTTTAATTTATTTCCAGTTAGAGATTTTAGTGCAACATTTCTAATTTATGTTTACTTTAAGTTTTTTTTATCTAATGTTTTGTTTTGTTTTGTTTCAGCTTTATTTCAATTAAAGTTTTCAGTTTTTATTTATTTCCAGTTAGAAATTGTAATGCAACATTTTTTATTTCATTTAGTAATTTATTTTTATAAATAATATTTATTTATTTCTTTATTTTAGCTGTATTTCACTTAACAAAAATGTTTTGTTTTAATAATGATAATATAACCCTGGACCAAATGTACATTCCATTTATTTTATTTTTTATTTTTATTTTATTTTCAGTTTTATTTTTTAATTTGCTTCCAGCTCGATATTTTATTGCTACAACTTGAACAAATTTTAATTGCAACATTCCAAATGTGTTTTTCATGCAATATTTATATATATTTTTTCAGGTGCAAGTCAATTAACAAAAACATTAAGACTATTTGGGTTTATTTTATTTTTTATTCAGTTTCAGTTTTTATTTATGTCCAGTTAGACAATTTAGTAAGACATTTCTAATTTTTGTTTAGTTTAACTTGTTTTATCTTATATTTTCTTTTATTTCAGCTGTATTTCACTTATCAAAAATCTTTTCAGTAGTTTAAGTTAACGATAATAGCCTTATATTAAACATCCCCAGACAGCAACATAGTGTCATCCCAGATCCGGCCCACACCTGGATGTACACTTCTCATCTGAAGTCACTTTTCGGTTTGTGTTTGTGCAGGAGATGGACGTGCCGAACCACGTGTGAATGAAGAACCGAGCCGCTGCGATCATCATGAACATCAGCGCTAACGTCTCAGATGTCCTGTTCACACACAGTCTATGGGAAGTGGTGACGATTGCTAGCGTCTCTGCCGTGGTGAGCCTCGTGACCATCATCGGGAACGTTCTAGTGATGCTGTCCTTCAAGGTGAACAGCCAGTTGAAGACGGTCAACAACTATTACCTGCTTAGCCTAGCCTTCGCGGACCTCATCATCGGCGTGTTCTCCATGAACCTGTACACCTCATATATCCTCATGGGCTACTGGGCTCTCGGAAGCCTAGCCTGTGATTTATGGCTAGCGTTGGATTATGTGGCTAGTAACGCCTCTGTGATGAACCTACTGGTTATTAGCTTCGATCGCTACTTCTCTATAACCAGGCCGCTGACGTATCGAGCCAAACGCACGCCCAAGCGAGCGGCCATTATGATCGGATTAGCTTGGCTCGTGTCTTTCGTTCTCTGGGCGCCACCGATCCTCTGTTGGCAGTATTTTGTGGGAAAACGTACGGTTCCTGAACGACAGTGTCAGATCCAGTTCTTCTCCGAGCCTGTGATAACTTTCGGGACGGCGATAGCCGCTTTTTATTTTCCTGTATCCGTCATGACTATCCTATACTGTCGGATATATAAGGAAACTGAGAGACGCACTAAAGATCTCGCCGAGCTTCAAGGCGTAAACTCTTCGCCGAACTCCAGCGCCGAGACTCAAACCGTCCGCTCGTGTTTCGGCTGCAAGCATACGAGTGAAAGCATTCAAAACTCGACTCCTAAACCGGCGGAGTTCAACAGCTACGCTTCCTCCGAGGACGAGGAGCGATCGACGTCTCCCGGCGTCTTCCAGGCGTGCAAACGCAAAGCCGACGAGCAGAACTACTTCAGAACGAGTCCTACCCTGGTGAAGAAAAATATGCTAAGTATACTTGCAGCTAGAATAATTCAGTACACTTCAAGTGTGTTCATGATTATTCAAAGGTGCATTGTGTAATATTTAGGAGGATCTGTTGAGAGAATTGCAATATCATATGCATAACTATGTTTTCAGTGGTGTATAAAGACCTTACATAATGAAGCGTTATGTTTTTATTACCACAGAATGAGCCATTTCTGTCTACACACACCGCGGGTCCGCTAACATCGACATGTTTCTACTGTGGCCCTGAACGCGCTTCGTCACTATGTTGTTCTTCATGTAAAGAAGCTGCTAAAGTCAGCGAATAAAGCACTGACACAATGATGAACAACTCACAATAATATTCGCAATAACATTGTTTTATTGAATAATCAAGTTAACCTAATTTCTTAATTTATCTTTGTAAAGAAACCTCATTCTTTAACTGGCTACTCTCTGCTGTCTCAGACGACGACATCACTTCCTGTCGGCCACCGTAACTTCTGTTTGGTGCAATTCACAACCTCACCACTAGATGTTACATACTGCACCTATAACTTGAAGTGTGCTATTTTGGGACAACTAATTTTGTACAATGTATATTTTAGTTGTTCTGTAATTAAATTGTAGTAAAGCATAACTTTAAGTGTATTTAGTGTACTTTTGTGTGCTAAATTGGAACAAAGTCAAGTATACTTAGTATATGCCTGTGTCGGGACTAATTACATGCTTGATTAGAGATATTAAAGTGTACTTTATATGTGTTAATAGTACATTACAAATTCATTGCGAGTGTCTTTGAAACATACAAGCCATATACCATAAGTGTATTATATTTGAGTAAAAAGTATATGCTCAGTAATACCTTTGGCTTATTCCAAATACTACAAATTGCACACTGTCTTCAATAGCAAATGCACATTAATAAACAAATAATACTTAGCTATACTTTGTACAATATACTATTGTATACTATAACATTTTCAGCACACAGTTAAAAATATACCTAAAATATATTTTTCAAATAAATAGATTTATATATATTTTTTCAATATATAAATAAATAAAGTGCAAATAAATACACTTTTCAATAATTTTTAGAAAATATATTAAAGTACAATTATTTTAAAGTGTGTTAAAAGTTGTATTGTGAAAATAGGTAAAAGCATGATGCTAATATACTATTAATATACACTCACCTAAAGGATTATTAGGAACACCATACTAATACTGTGTCTGACCCCCTTTCGCCTTCAGAACTGCCTTAATTCTACGTGGCATTGATTCAACAAGGTGCTGAAAGCATTCTTTAGAAATGTTGGCCCATATTGATAGGATAGCATCTTGCAGTTGATGGAGATTTGTGGGATGCACATCCAGGGCACGAAGCTCCCGTTCCACCACATCCCAAAGATTCTCTATTGGGTTGAGATCTGGGGACTGTGGGGGCCATTTTAGTACAGTGAACTCATTGTCATGTTCAAGAAACCAATCTGAAATGATTCGAGCTTTGTGACATGGTGCATTATCCTGCAGAGGATGGGTACATGGCCATAAAGGGATGGACATGGTCAGAAACAATGCTCAGGTAGCCTGTGGCATTTAAACGATGCCCAATTGGCACTAAGGGGCCTAAAGTGTGCCGAGAAAACATCCCCCACACCATTACACCACCACCACCAGCCTGCACAGTGGTAACAAGGCATGATGGATCCATGTTCTCATTCTGTTTACGCCAAATTCTGACTCTACCATCTGAATGTCTCAACAGAAATCGAGACTCATCAGACCAGGCAGCATTTTTCCAGTCTTCAACTGTCCAATTTTGGTGAGCTCTTGCAAATTATAGCCTCTTTTTCCTATTTGTAGTGGAGATGAGTGGTACCCGGTGGGGTCTTCTGCTGTTGTAGACCATCCGCCTCAAGGTTGTGTGTGTTGTGGCTTCACAAATGCTTTGCTGCATACCTCGGTTGTAACGAGTGGTTATTTCAGTCAAAGTTGCTCTTCTATCAGCTTGAATCAGTTGGCCCATTCTCCTCTGACCTCTAGCATCAACAAGGCATTTTCGCCCACAGGACTGTCGCATACTGGATGTTTTTCCCTTTTCACACCATTCTTTGTAAACCCTAGAAATGGTTGTGCGTGAAAATCCCAGTAACTGAGCAGATTGTGAAATACTCAAACCGGCCCGTCTGGCACCAACAACCATGCCACGCTCAAAATTGCTTAAATCACCTTTCTTTCCCATTCTGACATTCAGTTTGGAGTTCAGGAGATTGTCTTGACCAGGACCACACCCCTAAATGCATTGAAGCAACTGCCGTGTGATTGATTGATTAGATAATCGCATTAATGAGAAATTGAACAGGTGTTCCTAATTATCCTTTAGGTGAGTGTATTTAAAGATAGTAAAAAAAAGTGTTAGTATATTTGCAATGTACTATTGAAAAAGGGAATATATTTAAAATACAATAAAGTATACTTTTTTTTACTAGGGTACACGGACCAAGAAGTGCGTCTCCTACAAGTTCAAACCAACCGTTCCACTAAAGAACACCAACGGAGACGCAAAACCCTCGTCATTCTCATCCGCCGAATCCGTGAACGCCCCGTCCTCCTCGTCTTCCTCCAAACCCATCGACGGCACGCTAAAAAGCCAGATCACCAAGAGGAAGAGGATGGTGCTGATCAAAGAGAAGAAGGCGGCGCAGACTCTGAGTGCCATCTTGCTGGCCTTCATCCTCACCTGGACGCCGTATAACATCATGGTTCTGGTGTCCACCTTCTGCTCCGACTGCATCCCGCTCTCGCTCTGGCATCTGGGATACTGGCTGTGTTACGTCAACAGCACCGTCAACCCCATGTGTTACGCACTCTGCAACAAAACCTTCCAGAAGACCTTCCGCATGTTGCTTCTGTGCCAGTGGAGGAAGAAGCGTGAGGAGGAGAAGCTGTACTGGTGCGGGCAGAACCCGGCGGCGGGCGGCAGACTCGCCTGAGACTCGCCTGAGACTCGCCCGAGACCCGCCTGAGACCCGCCTGAGACTCACCTGAGACCTTCGGCAGATTCACCTGAGACACGCCTGAGACCCGCCTGAGACTCGCTGAGACCTTCGGCAGACTCGCCTAAGACTCGCCTGAGACCTTTAGCAGACCCATCTGAAACTCGCCTGAGACCCGCCTGAGACCCACCTGAGACTCGCTGAGACTCGCGTGAGACCTTTACTCGCCACCTGAGACTCGCCTGAGACTCGCCTGAGACCTTTAGCAGACCCATCTGAGACTCGCCTGAAAACCGCCTGAGACCAGCCTGAGACTCGCCTGAGACCCGCCTGAGACCCGCCTGAGACTCACCTGAGACTCGCCTGAGACCTTTGGCAGACTCCCCTAAGACTCGCCTGAGACCTTTAGCAGACCCGCCTGAGACTCACCTGAGACTCACCTGAGACTCGCCTGAAACCCGCCTGAGACCTTCAGCAGACTCGCCTAATGCCGGGCGTACACCAAAGGATTTTCACAGTCCCAGACTAAAGACCGGCAGTCTTTAGGAATCTTGCTGGAGTCTCAGCGCGCTCCCGTCGTCTCGATCGTTAAATGTGAGGTGATGATCTGCAGTCGGCGACCCGATTTATGCCAGTCTTTCTCTAGCCTTTCATATCAAACATGTTTGATATTATCGCAAGTCTTTAGTCTGAGACTAAAAACTGTGAAACCAAGTCTTTAGATGTGAGCTGATAATAGTATAAAGTCTTTTCTAAATCTTTTCAAAGTCTTTAGGTGTACAGCAAGCATAAGACTTGCCTAAGACTCGCCTGTTACCTTTAGCAGATCCGCCTGAAACCTGCAGCAGACCCACCTGAGACTCGCCTGAGACCCGCCTGAGACTAACCTGAGACCTTCAGCAGACTCTCCTAAGACTCGCCTGAGACTCACCTGAGACTTGCCTGAGACCTTCGGCAGACTCTCCTAAGACTCGCCAGAGATTCGCCTGAGACCTTTAGCAGACCCGTTTGAGACTCGCCTGAGTCCAAGTCTGCCCAAGTCTGTCATATATGCTACATAAAATTATAATGAGAACATTATGGTGGGACTTTTGTTCTCGTAATCATGGTCTCAAAAATTATATACAAATTTGGATTTAGATTTATTTGCCAATATATCGGTTATCGGCTTTCAAATATAAAGAATTATTGTTATCGGTATTGGCCAAAAATTTTATATCGGTGCATCCCTAAAAATTGTGAAATATTATTCCAATGTAAAACATCTCGGTTACATATGTAACCCTTGTTCCCTGAAGGAGGGACTGACGAATGGGGTCTCGCCCGAGAGCCAATCACCTTCGAGTTGCAAAAAACAAGCTAATAGTATGCAAAGTACCTCGGTATGTGGAATTTCCATCACAAGCCCCGCCCCACTGTGTGTGTATATAAGGAGCAGCGCATGCATACTCGCATTCACGCATTCTTCGCTGAGGAGAAGTTCAGCAGTACAGTCGTTGTGGCAAGGGGACGTAACGTAACTCAGGGTACGAGGGTTACATAAGTAACCGAGACGTTCCCTTTTAGTCAATCACGTTCTACGTTATGTCAGAACGTCTGACGAATGGGGAAATATCCAAATGCAACAATGGCGGTGTTCCAGTGCCTGGCGCAAGCCACAGCTCCCTAACCCAGGGCTAAAATTAACGCCAGAGTTACCAAGATACACTGGGTAGCAAATTCCATCAGGAAAATGCAAGTACGCTGCCTACCCATAGGGAGGACTGAATTTACACACATGAACTGCCTTAGCAGAATACATATGGAAGATCTCTGAGGTAACCCAGCCAGAGGGTGGAATATATTTAACCTCAGAGAGGCAAGAGTGGTCTTGTCAAGGGAAAGACACATGCTACCGGAGGAGACATACCGTGGAAATACACACGTGGGATTGCCCAGCAGGGGAATCGCAACACATGGAGGCACCTAGTCCAACACAAGGGCAACTGGGCAGCACACAGGTGTAGACATCAACAGTGCTGGAGGAACCCAGGGTTCAGAACTCTGGAACTCACCTGAGGAAATCAACACATGCATCCAGTCCGTGAGTGGAATGGCGCAGCAAGCGAATGACACCAAGCAGGTCCTACTTACTGGCTACTTGAAGAGCGTTTAAGGGAGGACACAGGCTCTACATGCATGCAAATGTATTGAAAGGTAACTTTGAAATTGGCCTAAAATGCAATAAGACAATTGTGTCCAAATTTGGCTTTTTCAACAAAGGTTTCACCATAGCATGTTTGCAGAAAGATGAAACCCAGAAAGAAGGCTCTTATTTATAATTGCCAGAATCCTTTCCCCAACACTATCAAGTACCAATTTAAAAAATTTTGTAGGAACAATATCAAGAGCAGAGGTAGTGGGCTTAAGCTTAGGAATTGAATCCATTAAACCCAACAAAGTAATCGGCTCAAATGAATTAAAAAACCTAGTGGGAATCAAAAGATCTACAGGGTCATCAGTACAAGGAATAATCCATCTATTTTATCCTCAAAAAATCTTAAAAAGTCTTTACACAAAATAAATAGTGCCATTTGGATTAAAAACAGAATTCAAGATATTAAATAAAGTCCTGGGACTATTTGTGCTTTTGGAAATTATCTCAGAAAAGTAGTCAGATTTGGCAGCTTTAACTGCTTTTTGATATATAATTAAAGTATCTAGTATGATTTACCACATTCTAGCACGATTTACCTTGATTTACCATGTTTCTAGCATGATTTTCCATGATTTACCGCTTTCTAGTATGATTTACTATGATTGTAACATTGTTTTTACCATAGTTTATCATGATTTACCATGTTATATTTACCACTCGCTCCGAAGCGACAGCATGAATGCGAGTATGCATGCGCTGCTCCTTATACACACACACAGCTGGGCGGGGCTTGCGATGCAAATTCCTCAGACCGAGGTACTTTGCATACCATTGGCTCGTTTTTTTACATCTCGAAGGTGATTGGCTCTCGGCGAGACCCCATTCGTCAGACGTTCTGACGTAACGTAGACCGTGACTGACTGAAAGGGAACAGCTGTTTTTTGTCAATAAGTGTAATTTATTCCTGTGATCAAAGCTGTATTTTCTGCATCATTACTCCAGTCTTCAGTCTCACATGATCATTCAGAAATAATTTTACATTGTTTTACATCCTAATAATATTTCACTGTTTTTACTGTATTTTTGATCAAACAAATGCAGCCTTTGTGAGCAGAAGAGACTCTTTCAGAAAGATTAGCAAAACTTTTGACCGGTAGTTTAGTTTACCTCAAATATAAACTGACCCCCAAAAGTCTCAAATGTACCATAACACTGTCCCATGGGTCTCTAAGTCTCCTGTAAATCTATACCATGTTTGCATAGGGAATGATTGAGTTAAAGGGAAAGATCGCCGATTGTCAGCCAGTTTTGTGTCGTAAGTGTATGTAAATGAATGATGTGATGTAAATGATCTGACCTGAACCTGATCTCTCAGTGTATTTCTCAGCATAAAGGATGAATTAAAGCTCCAGGAATCGGACATCTGTATTTCCGTGCTCCCAAAATCAAAAGTTTTTGGGAAAATGCAACTCGTTTTTTACAGACAAGTTCCATTAAAATCCCATCTTTCCAGTCAAATTCCTCCTTTAATATTTTCACAAGTGTTTTTGTGTGAACTTTTCCTTTAACTCTGCCCTAACTCTTGAGTTCATCTGCAAAGCAGATGTGTGTAATCTTCGGGTGTTGTGATGCTTTCACAACATTGATCCTTTATGGAAATAAACCTCATTATCAAATATGAGGGATGATAGAGATCCAGTTGTAAGAATATGATGATAGAGATTGAGTGTCACGAGTGCAGAACAAACACACCATCATGTTTTTGCTCAGTGATGATTTTATTCATGTTTTGTTTGTCAGTCTTAATAAGGGCTAATGTTGTACTTGATGTCGATTGTACCCTCTTTAAAAGCCTTACCGTACCGTTATAAGAACGACAGAAGGAAACTCAGAAACAGCTTCATTTCTCCTGATTTCATCCCAGTGGATCTGGATGTTTCCCGCTGGCGTGTTGATGAAGCTGTCTGAGTTTCAAGAAACAACCCGGTTAATGACAGTGTGTGATTTGGAAAATTGGTTTAAATGTGCCGTAAACAACTCAATGATGGTGAACAAACATGTCAGAACTTTCTATTCTCATCGGCTTTAATGCTTGGAGGATTGAAACCGCACTGCAAAAAGCATCAGTGTTTCTGACTTGTTTTCCAGCACAAATAAACATTCTTAAATCAAGATACATTTAAAGAAGCAAAATGACGGAAGATCAGAAGAGAAGTTGATGAAAATGAAGTGAGTTTGTGTTAAAAACAAGAAATAATCTTGTTTTCCTTTTAAATTAAGATGTTTTTTCTGACTCCATTGGCAGATATTTTTTCTTGTTTTAAGCACAAACTCACTTCAATTTAATACATTTTTCAGAAACAAGACTTAATATCTCTTCAGTCATTTTGCTTCTCCAGTAAATGTATCTTGATTTATGAATGTTTATATATTTGTGTTGTAACACCAGACAGAAACACTGTAATCTGCAGTGTGTCTTCGGGTCTGTTAATTCCCTGTAATCGTGTGTGTGATCAGTTTTATGAGAGTTTTTGTACTTCAGTACAAATAAATCTGACATTTAAATGTTTATTGAATAAAAAAAGAAATAGATAATTGATCTTCATGTGTTGAATGGGTTAATAATTCAACCCTACTTTTTTACAAGTTTTTGATTAAAACATGAAAAAAGATGTTTGCCATTGGGGTCAGAAAAATAATCTTATTTTTCCTTTTGATTCAGATTATTCTTTCTTTTCTTATTCGCAAACAACATTTTTTTAACTCATCTTTGATCAGCAAAATTACAAATGTAAAGTTTTTTCCTTGAAAAAATGTTCTTCATGCCTTAAAATATCTTGAATGTAACTCGACACCCTTGCCTCATTTAGTATGCGCGGTTCTATGAATATGCAAATGAGCCCCGCCTCCACTCACCCACTCACTCTCTCAGAGATCCACTCGTTGGCGATCACACGTTGATCTGATTGGTTACAAGGTAGTTTGTGACGTCAGAAACACCAGCGATTTCAAAGCGTGTTTTTGAGACTGTCTTTGGTCCACTGCAGTTTTAAGCAGAAAATACTCAGCAATGCTGTCGACTTATGAATTTACACATGATTTGTCTTAAAGCATATTGAAAACACCACATAGACATATAAACAACATTAAAAGCTGGATTTTCACCACAGGTGAAAACACTCTGTCACAATTTTTTTTTTAAAACATCACAACATTTTGTGAGATTTCTCTGAAACCTCTCCAGTCAAGTCCCCTTTATTTATACAGCGCGTTTAACAATTCAGATTGTTTCAAAGCAGCTTTACAGAGATAACAGGAAATTAATTGAACAGAGATTGTTTTGGTTTTACAGTAAATACATCTTTTTTGAAGGAATCATTTTACAAGCTATAATAAATGATCTGGGGGGATTTTGAGCTGAAACACATTCTGGGGACACCGTAGATTTATATTACATCTTGTGAAAAGGGGTAATTACTATTAATTACGTAAGGTGACATAAGTAACTGTATGTCACCTTTAAAGCATATTAAAAACACCACATAGACATATAAACAACATTAAAAGCTGGATTTCCACCACAGGGGGATTTTAATTAAAAATATCAGTAATTTCTGTGAGATACATCTCCAGTAAATTCATCGGTAACACTTTATTTGACAGTGTCCTTGTTACATATGTTACATGTACTTACCGTAGTAATAACAGTAAACTATGCATAATTACATGCAACTAACCCTCAACCAAACCCTAATCCTACCCAAACTCTATAGTAAGTACATGTTGTTAATTATTATAACTCAGTTCTTAAATGTATAATTACATTGTTCATCTTGTTTGAATGATCTTTAGATGCTCAGAGCTCGTCTCTGGCACAGTCTCCGGAGCGAACGATCTTGACCTGATCTGAAGGTCTCACCATCATCCAGGCGTATTTGCACAAGTGCTCTTTATTACAGTCCTTCTGCCAGTAGATGACGTTCCTGCGGTTGAGGTTCGCGCCGGCGCATGCGTCATACCACCACCCTCCGCCCGCAACGCCCTGGAACTCCAGCTTAGCGCAGTTCTGGAAGTAGTTGTCGTTGTCCCGGTCTCGGGTGGTGAAGCGCTGGTTATCGTGGAGATAGTTCTCGGTGTCGAGCGTGAGAGCGTCCGCCGCCGTGCCCTGAAACGGACCCAAACGCAGGCGGTACTGGGCGTTCTCGTCCTCCACCAGAACCGGGTCGTACTCGCCGGTCTTGGTCATCGCATCCTGGTCCACTAGCTTGACGGCGAGCTTGTAGCGCACGGGTCCGCCGGTGAGCTGGTGCAGATGCTCGTTGCCCAGCCAGTGGTTCCCGGTGAGCGACCCGAAGCCTCGCTTGTACTCGGCCCAGGTTCTGTCGAAGTCAACGCTGCTGTTGACCGTGATGTGCTGGACCACCGTCCACCCGCCCTCGCTCATGGCACAGAACACCGCGATCGGCGAGTCTCCGGGTCGGATCAGGTACAGCCCGTCCCGAACCTGACCGCCAGAGCTCAGCCACAGATCATGACAGTCCCGGGGAATCTCTGAGAGAACAAGAAATAAATTAAAGCTATATATATATATCATACTAAAATACTAAAATTTGTGCTGGGCAACGATTAACCACGATTAATTGCATCCTAAATAAAAGTATAAACTGTATTTCTACATAAAGTAGTGCTGGGCAATGAATAATCGTGATTAATCGCATCCAAAATAAAAGTATAAACTGTATTATTTACATAAAGTAGTCTTGGGCAATGAATAATCGTGATTAATCGCATCCAAAATAAAAGTATAAACTGTATTATTTACATAAAGTAGTGCTGGGCAATGAATAATCATGATTAATCGCATCCAAAATAAAAGTATAAACTGTATTATTTACATAAAGTAGTGCTGGGCAATGAATAATCATGATTAATCGCATCCAAAATAAAAGTATAAACTGTATTATTTACATAAAGTAGTGCTGGGCAATGAATAATCGCAATTATTCGCATCCAAAATAAAAGTATAAACTGTATTATTTACATAAAGTAGTACTGGGCAATGAATAATCACGATTAATCGCATCCAAAATAAAAGTATAAACTGTATTATTTAAATATAGTAGTGCTGGGCAATGAATAATCACGATTAATCGCATCCAAAATAAAAGTATAAACTGTATTATTTACATATAGTAGTGCTGGGCAATGAATAATCGTGATTAATCGCATCCAAAATAAAAGTATAAACTGTATTATTTACATAAAGTAGTGCTGGGCAATGAATAATCACGATTAATCGCATCCAAAATAAAAGTATAAACTGTATTATTTACATAAAGTAGTGCTGGGCAATGAATAATCACGATTAATCGCATCCAAAATAAAAGTATAAACTGTATTATTTACATAAAGTAGTGCTGGGCAATGAATAATCACGATTAATCGCATCCAAAATAAAAGTATAAACTGTATTATTTACATAAAGTAGTACTGGGCAATGAATAATCGCAATTAATCACATCCAAAATAAAAGTACAAACTGTATTATTTACATAAAGTAGTACTGGGCAATGAATAATCACGATTAATCGCATCCAAAATAAAAGTATAAACTGTATTATTTACATATAGTAGTGCTGGGCAATGAATAATCGTGATTAATCGCATCCAAAATAAAAGTATAAACTGTATTATTTACATAAAGTAGTGCTGGGCAATGAATAATCACGATTAATCGCATCCAAAATAAAAGTACAAACTGTATTATTTACATAAAGTAGTGCTGGGCAATGAATAATCACGATTAATCGCATCCAAAATAAAAGTATAAACTGTATTATTTACATAAAGTAGTGCTGGGCAATGAATAATCACGATTAATCGCATCCAAAATAAAAGTATAAACTGTATTATTTACATAAAGTAGTACTGGGCAATGAATAATCGCAATTAATCACATCCAAAATAAAAGTATAAACTGTATTATTTACATAAAGTAGTGCTGGGCAATGAATAATCGCAATTAATCGCATCCAAAATAAAAGTATAAACTGTATTATTTACATAAAGTAGTGCTGGGCAATGAATAATCACGATTAATCGCATCCAAAATAAAAGTATAAACTGTATTATTTACATAAAGTAGTACTGGGCAATGAATAATCGCAATTAATCACATCCAAAATAAAAGTACAAACTGTATTATTTACATAAAGTAGTGCTGGGCAATGAATAATCGCAATTAATCACATCCAAAATAAAAGTACAAACTGTATTATTTACATAAAGTAGTACTGGGCAATGAATAATCACGATTAATCACATCCAAAATAAAAGTACAAACTGTATTATTTACATAAAGTAGTGCTGGGCAATGAATAATCGCAATTAATCACATCCAAAATAAAAGTATAAACTGTATTATTTACATAAAGTAGTGCTGGGCAATGAATAATCACGATTAATCACATCCAAAATAAAAGTATAAACTGTATTATTTACATAAAGTAGTGCTGGGCAATGAATAATCGCGATTAATCGCATCCAAAATAAAAGTATATACTGTATTATTTACATAAAGTAGTGCTGGGCAATGAATAATCGCAATTAATCGCATCCAAAATAAAAGTATAAACTGTATTATTTACATAAAGTAGTGCTGGGCAATGAATAATCGTGATTAATCGCATCCAAAATAAAAGTATAAACTGTATTATTTACATAAAGTAGTGCTGGGCAATGAATAATCACGATTAATCGCATCCAAAATAAAAGTACAAACTGTATTATTTACATAAAGTAGTGCTGGGCAATGAATAATCACGATTAATCGCATCCAAAATAAAAGTACAAACTGTATTATTTACATAAAGTAGTGCTGGGCAATGAATAATCGCAATTAATCGCATCCAAAATAAAAGTATAAACTGTCATTTTACATAAAGTAGTGCTGGGCAATGAATAATCACGATTAATCGCATCCAAAATAAAAGTATAAACTATATTCATATTTATACAAATTAGTGCTGGGCAACAATTAATCGCATCCAAAATAAAATTATAAACTGTATTATTTACATAAAGTAGTGCTGGGCAATGAATAATCACGATTAATTGCATCCAAAATAAAAGTATAAACTGTATTATTTACATAAAGTAGTGCTGGGCAATGAATAATCGCAATTAATTGCATCCAAAATAAAAGTATAAACTGTATTATTTACATAAAGTAGTGCTGGGCAATGAATAATCGTGATTAATCGCATCCAAAATAAAAGTATAAACTGTATTATTTACATAAAGTAGTGCTGGGCAATGAATAATCACGATTAATCGCATCCAAAATAAAAGTATAAACTGTATTATTTACATAAAGTAGTACTGGGCAATGAATAATCGCAATTAATCACATCCAAAATAAAAGTACAAACTGTATTATTTACATAAAGTAGTACTGGGCAATGAATAATCGCAATTAATCACATCCAAAATAAAAGTACAAACTGTATTATTTACATAAAGTAGTACTGGGCAATGAATAATCACGATTAATCACATCCAAAATAAAAGTACAAACTGTATTATTTACATAAAGTAGTGCTGGGCAATGAATAATCGCAATTAATCACATCCAAAATAAAAGTATAAACTGTATTATTTACATAAAGTAGTGCTGGGCAATGAATAATCACGATTAATCACATCCAAAATAAAAGTATAAACTGTATTATTTACATAAAGTAGTGCTGGGCAATGAATAATCGCGATTAATCGCATCCAAAATAAAAGTATATACTGTATTATTTACATAAAGTAGTGCTGGGCAATGAATAATCACGATTAATCGCATCCAAAATAAAAGTATATACTGTATTATTTACATAAAGTAGTGCTGGGCAATGAATAATCGCAATTAATCGCATCCAAAATAAAAGTATAAACTGTATTATTTACATAAAGTAGTGCTGGGCAATGAATAATCGCAATTAATCGCATCCAAAATAAAAGTATAAACTGTATTATTTACATAAAGTAGTGCTGGGCAATGAATAATCGCGATTAATCGCATCCAAAATAAAAGTATATACTGTATTATTTACATAAAGTAGTGCTGGGCAATGAATAATCGCAATTAATCGCATCCAAAATAAAAGTATAAACTGTATTATTTACATAAAGTAGTGCTGGGCAATGAATAATCGTGATTAATCGCATCCAAAATAAAAGTATAAACTGTATTATTTACATAAAGTAGTGCTGGGCAATGAATAATCACGATTAATCGCATCCAAAATAAAAGTACAAACTGTATTATTTACATAAAGTAGTGCTGGGCAATGAATAATCACGATTAATCGCATCCAAAATAAAAGTACAAACTGTATTATTTACATAAAGTAGTGCTGGGCAATGAATAATCGCAATTAATCGCATCCAAAATAAAAGTATAAACTGTCATTTTACATAAAGTAGTGCTGGGCAATGAATAATCACGATTAATCGCATCCAAAATAAAAGTATAAACTATATTCATATTTATACAAATTAGTGCTGGGCAACAATTAATCGCATCCAAAATAAAATTATAAACTGTATTATTTACATAAAGTAGTGCTGGGCAATGAATAATCACGATTAATTGCATCCAAAATAAAAGTATAAACTGTATTATTTACATAAAGTAGTGCTGGGCAATGAATAATCACGATTAATCACATCCAAAATAAAAGTATAAACTGTATTATTTACATAAAGTAGTGCTGGGCAATGAATAATCGCGATTAATCGCATCCAAAATAAAAGTATATACTGTATTATTTACATAAAGTAGTGCTGGGCAATGAATAATCGCAATTAATCGCATCCAAAATAAAAGTATAAACTGTATTATTTACATAAAGTAGTGCTGGGCAATGAATAATCGTGATTAATCGCATCCAAAATAAAAGTATAAACTGTATTATTTACATAAAGTAGTGCTGGGCAATGAATAATCACGATTAATCGCATCCAAAATAAAAGTACAAACTGTATTATTTACATAAAGTAGTGCTGGGCAATGAATAATCACGATTAATCGCATCCAAAATAAAAGTACAAACTGTATTATTTACATAAAGTAGTGCTGGGCAATGAATAATCGCAATTAATCGCATCCAAAATAAAAGTATAAACTGTCATTTTACATAAAGTAGTGCTGGGCAATGAATAATCACGATTAATCGCATCCAAAATAAAAGTATAAACTATATTCATATTTATACAAATTAGTGCTGGGCAACAATTAATCGCATCCAAAATAAAAGTATAAACTGTATTATTTACATAAAGTAGTGCTGGGCAATGAATAATCACGATTAATTGCATCCAAAATAAAAGTATAAACTGTATTATTTACATAAAGTAGTACTGGGCAATGAATAATCACGATTAATTGCATCCAAAATAAAAGTATAAACTGTATTATTTACATAAAGTAGTACTGGGCAATGAATAATCACGATTAATTGCATCCAAAATAAAAGTATAAACTGTATTATTTACATAAAGTAGTGCTGGGCAATGAATAATCGCAATTAATTGCATCCAAAATAAAAGTATAAACTGTATTATTTACATAAAGTAGTGCTGGGCAATGAATAATCGCGATTAATCGCATCCAAAATAAAAGTATAAACTGTATTATTTACATAAAGTAGTGCTGGGCAATGAATAATCGCGATTAATCACATCCAAAATAAAAGTATAAACTATATTAATATTTATACAAATTAGTGCTGGGCAATGAGTAATCGCGATTAATCACATCCAAAATAAAAGTATAAACTATATTAATATTTATACAAATTAGTGCTGGGCAACAATTAATCGCATCCAAAATAAAATTATAAACTGTATTATTTACATAAAGTAGTACTGGGCAATGAATAATCACGATTAATCACATCCAAAATAAAAGTACAAACTGTATTATTTACATAAAGTAGTGCTGGGCAATGAATAATCACGATTAATTGCATCCAAAATAAAAGTATAAACTGTATTATTTACATAAAGTAGTGCTGGGCAATGAATAATCGCAATTAATTGCATCCAAAATAAAAGTATAAACGGTATTATTTACAAAAAGTAGTGCTGGGCAACGATTCAAAATAAAAGTTCCATCAGACTCTTTATTCATCCTCCTCTGACTGCGGTTCATCAGTGATGCTGTTCTTATTGTTTACTAAAGCTGGAAGCATTACAAATCGTTTTTGGAAATAAATCTGGAATAAAATATAACTATTAAATCAAAATATTGCCTTGGCACCTAACTGAAATAAATGTTTAAGTTGAAGTATTAACATTTGTAAAGTTGAAAAAATATATATATATACATATATATATATATATATATATATATATATATATATATATATATATATATATATATATATATATGTATGTATATTTATTGATGTATAATGAAAGCTAAATTGAAGTATTAAAAAAAAGACAAAGAAAAATAAACGTTGCCTTGGCAAATTACTGAAATAAATACGTTTAAGTTGAAGTACTAACTCTTCTTAAAATAATAATAATAATATATATTCAAAATATATTTTTTAAAAACATTAAATCCTAATAGAAATGTTAAAAAATAAGAAGAAATGTAATAAATATAAGAAACTGTAATAAATGTTTAAGTTAAAGCCCTACATTGTCTAAAATAAAACATAATAAAATATTTAAAAGAATATAAAAACAAATCAAAGATGATGATATATTTATATATATGTTTAATTAATTTATATATATATTTATAATTGCTAAAATATATTACAAAAGCTAAATAGGACTATATAAAAATTTAAATATAGTTTTAATTTATTTTTACATTCTTTTATATATTTTATTTTTGTTTTAGAAATTTTAACTTAAACACATTTTCTCATATTTATTACAACATTTCTTATTTAACATATTTATAAATACGTTAAAGTTGAAGTAATTAGCATTTAAAAAACATAAAACAGAAATTGTATTACTAATAGATATGTTTAATAAAAAGACTTGTAATAAATAAAATAAGCTGTAATAAGTATGTTTAAGTTAAAATGTCTAAGAAAACACATGCTTGTCTTGATAATCTTTCATCATTTCATTAATCAGAAGCCATTATCTCTGAGCTGATGTAATTACTCTTTATTATATGAACACACCCTGAGTCCTTGACCTTTGACCTCTGCTCTAATGGCTCACATTTTGTTCATGTCAGAATGTGTTAGTGGAGTAAAGTAATGAAAACTGCTCTAAATCCACTCAAACATACTAGTATTTATATATATCTGAAAAATGAGGGCCTCAATAAAGTTTTTGAGTTTGATTTACTTGATTTACTATCTTATTATATAATCACTGTGACTTCATAAAGATGCAGGACTACAGAGATATTTGAGTATTAACTATGATCTGACCTTTGTGTCCGAGGTTCAGGATGAGTTTGTGCTCTTCGGGAGCGAGCATGTGCATGTTTTCAGCAGGAGACGCTTCAGTCAGATCCAGAACCAGAACCAGAACCACACAGACCCACAGCATCCTCATCCTCATCCTCATCCTCATCCTCGATCCGTGTGACTGGGAGAATCCTGAGATTCAGAGAGAACGAGCCGCTCACTATCAGCTCTGGACTTCAGCACTGGAGGGTTCAGCGTTTATCTGGACTCTTCATGTACGCCAGCTTCACTTGCTTTATCTGATTGCTTTATCTGACTGTGTGTTGCAATGACCCGATTACCAGCCGAGCCCAGACCTCCGGATTCACATGTGGAACTCACAAACACCAACAAACAGGTGGAAGAAACACGTTTAAGTTGAAGTACTAACATTTCTAAAATTAAAAATAATAAAATTAAAAATTAAAATAAAATATAAATATTTAATTTTAAAAAAGCCCATAAATCTTAAACTAAAATTGAAAACCAAAAATATACATAAAAGTGAATTGAACATATTAATACACACTATAAAAGTATACAAATAAAAAAACAGTTCTAAAATATTAATAAATACTACAGTAGTATACAAAAAATATACTGACAAATACAAAAAAAAAAAGGTTCCTGTTTTCATGAACACAACCAGATTGTATTTCACCTCAAATTGCATTACTGGAATACTTTTTGAAGTATTTTATACATCATGGTTCATTTATGTTGATTTTGGAAAAATATATATATTTCAGTACTGTATTACAGCAACAAGAATCTAATGAGAGTCATCATGAACAATAATGAGATATTTGGAAATATATTGTGGAAAATATTGTGACAATATTAAACAGTTTGATAGTCGGTTTTATTTTCTGGTGATTTTTGTGATTATGATCGTCAGATTCAGTGGATCATCATTCATCACACAAACACACAAGTCACAAGATCAGTGTTTAATGAACTTTGTGTTTAGTGCTCCACTTCCGCGTGTGTGTGTGTGTGTGTGTGTGTGTGTGTGTGTGTGTGTGTGTGTGTGTGTGTGTGTGTGTGTGTGTGTGTGTGTGTGTGTTTCAGAATGCGTGTGTGTTTGGGTTTGAGAGAGAGAGAGAGAGTGCGTATGTGTGTGTGACAGTGTGGGTGTGTGTGTGCTCGTTTGCATTTAAAGACACACACACTCACACACACACACACACACACACACACACACACACACACACACACACACACACTCACTCACCTCTGCTAAATATAGATTCAGTCTCTGTCCATAAATGTCATAGCTACTGGGCTCATTTGACAAATACGCGCGCGCGCGCACAAACACACACAGCTTATGAAATGAGACGCAACACTTTCGAAACACATTTTCTGTTGAACTAAAACAATAATCTCTGAAATAAAAATAAAATAGATGTTGAATAAAGTCTGTGACATCATCACGCAGCGCCTGTCAAACTCTGACTGACAGCAGACAGTAATGTAAACCGTCACGTGCTGGTGTATTTGTACCCGAAAGGAAACAACAGCTTTAATAACAAACGATTGACGAAAACCAGGAAAACACGCATCGATCCGATGGAGACGCGCGTGGGATCTCGTGCGTGCGCGTGCGTCGCGCTGCTGCTGCTCGCGTTGCACGCGAGTCTCGGTCACGAACACATTAAAATACTGGAGGATGAAGAGACACCAGAAGACGTGAAGTCGAGGACACCTGAGGAAGATCAGGTGAGGTTCAGGAGTCCTGGAGGAGATGTGAGGGTTCAGGTGTTGGGTCGAGCTCTGGTTCCGGGAGTCAGAACTCAGGACTGGATCTCTAATGCTCGGGTTCTGCTGGACGGAGACACACATGTGGGATTCATCAGGTGCGTGTAAACACACACACACACACACACACACACACACACACACACACACACACACACACACACACACACACACACACACACACACACACACACACACACACACACCTGAGACCAGTGTTGCTTTTGAAAGTTATGTTACATTACTTTTGCGTTACTTTTTTCTCCCCTGGGCTGGGCTTGCTTGTTTGTTTGTTTGTTTTTTAATAAGAAAAAAGTTATATTTTTGGCAAATGTTAAGGCCCTTTCACACCAAAAGAGAAAAGGATAAGACTCAAGGCTGAAGGAAATGCGTATTTACGTACACACACACACACACACACACACACACACTCACACACACACACACACACACACACACACACACACATACACACACAACACCTTACTTTTTCTAACGTGTTCTTAACGCAAGTAAAACAATCTCTTTAGGTTTAAATAATGTTCCCCAAAACATTCCCAGAATTTTCCCAGAACCTCCTCAGTATATTTCCAGAATGTTCTTATTTGGTTCCCAAAAATAACAGGAACATATGGCAGTTTGTTTCCGCATAATAAAACATTATAAAAGACAACAGTTATAACGTCAGAATTGTATGGAAGCTTGTTTCCGCCACAGAATGAAAAATAAAAGTTAATTGCGACTTTTATCTCACAATTCTGACTTTTTTTCTATTATAAAGTCAGAATTGCGAGAAATAAACTTAAAATTTAGATTGTTTCCCCCTCAAAATTGCATGTTTATATCTCGCAATTCTGCCTGACTTTATAACACGCAATTGTGAGATATAAAAGAAAAAAAGTCAGAATTTCGACTTTATATCTCGGAAGTCTGAGAAATAAAGTCAGATGTTAAAGAACATTGATAAATAAGGGTTTTATAATTTAATGGGAACATCGGCACAACGTTGTATTTGTGTCCTGCTGATTTCTGCAGAGAAGATGGAGGTTTCTCCGTCAGTGACGTTCCCTCGGGATCGTATGTTCTGGAAATCTCCTCTCCAACCTACAGATTCCAGCCTGTCCGAGTCGACATCACGGCTACTGGGAAGATGAGGTGTGTGTGGATGTAAAACACATTACATAAGGCCACATCAGTGTTTGTGCAAAACTAACCACTCACACTCACAGAGGAGTGTTAGATCTGCGGTTACAGTGATTTTAATGCGTTTTGAAATCAGTTACGATGGCTGTTAAACATGATGCTGGGTAGTTGTTAACAAATTACATGAGGAGAATTGTAGTTAGTATTGTAATCTATTAGATTACACATTTCAGGTAATGTATTCTTACTACTTTTGATTACTTTTGACCCTCATAGATTTTTAAATAGGATTTATTTTGTATCATATTGATCTAAAAATACAAAGAGAAAGATGATGCATTCCTGTCTTTGTTATTAACAGGGTAGTTCACTTTAAAGTGAAAATTACCTCATGATTTACTCGGCCTCAAGTCATCCCTAGGTGTATATGACTTTCTTCTTTCAGACAAATACAATCAGAGTTAAATTTAAAAATATCCTGGCTCTTCCAAGCTTTATAATGGTTCATCTATCCATCATAAAAGTCCATCTATCCATCATAAAAGTGCATCTGTCCATCATAAAAGTCCATCTGTCCATCATAAAAGTGCATCTGTCCATCATAAAAGTCCATCTGTCCATCATAAAAGTGCATCTGTCCATCATAAAAGTGCATCTGTCCATCATAAAAGTGCATCTGTCCATCATAAAAGTGCATCTATCCATCATAAAAGTGCATCTATCCATCATAAAAGTGCATCTGTCCATCATAAAAGTGCATCTATCCATCATAAAAGTGCATCTGTCCATCATAAAAGTGCATCTATCCATCATAAAAGTGCATCTATCCATCATAAAAGTGCATCTGTCCATCATAAAAGTGCATCTGTCCATCATAAAAGTGCATCTGTCCATCATAAAAGTGCATCTATCCATCATAAAAGTGCATCTGTCCATCATAAAAGTGCATCTATCCATCATAAAAGTGCATCTGTCCATCATAAAAGTGCATCTGTCCATCATAAAAGTGCATCTGTCCTTCATAAAAGTGCATCTATCCATCATAAAAGTGCATCTGTCCATCATAAAAGTGCATCTGTCCATCATAAAAGTGCATCTGTCCATCATAAAAGTGCATCTGTCCATCATAAAAGTGCATCTATCCATCATAAAAGTGCATCTGTCCATCATAAAAGTGCATCTATCCATCATAAAAGTGCATCTGTCCATCATAAAAGTGCATCTGTCCATCATAAAAGTGCATCTGTCCTTCATAAAAGTGCATCTATCCATCATAAAAGTGCATCTGTCCATCATAAAAGTGCATCTGTCCATCATAAAAGTGCATCTGTCCATCATAAAAGTGCATCTGTCCATCATAAAAGTGCATCTGTCCATCATAAAAGTGCATCTATCCATCATAAAAGTTCATCTGTCCATCATAAAAGTGCATCTATCCATCATAAAAGTGCATCTGTCCATCATAAAAGTGCATCTGTCCATCATAAAAGTGCATCTATCCTTCATATAAGTGCATCTATCCATCATAAAAGTGCATCTGTCCATCATAAAAGTGCATCTGTCCATCATAAAAGTGCATCTATCCTTCATAAAAGTGCATCTATCCATCATAAAAGTGCATCTATCCATCATAAAAGTGCATCTGTCCATCATAAAAGTGCATCTGTCCATCATAAAAGTGCATCTATCCATCATAAAAGTGCATCTGTCCATCATAAAAGTGCATCTATCCATCATAAAAGTGCATCTGTCCATCATAAAAGTGCATCTATCCATCATAAAAGTGCATCTGTCCATCATAAAAGTGCATCTGTCCATCATAAAAGTGCATCTGTCCTTCATAAAAGTGCATCTGTCCATCATAAAAGTGCATCTGTCCATCATAAAAGTGCATCTGTCCATCATAAAAGTGCATCTGTCCATCATAAAAGTGCATCTATCCATCATAAAAGTGCATCTGTCCATCATAAAAGTGCATCTGTCCATCATAAAAGTCCATCTGTCCATCATAAAAGTGCATCTGTCCATCATAAAAGTGCATCTATCCATCATAAAAGTTCATCTGTCCATCATAAAAGTGCATCTATCCATCATAAAAGTGCATCTGTCCATCATAAAAGTGCATCTATCCATCATAAAAGTGCATCTGTCCATCATAAAAGTGCATCTGTCCATCATAAAAGTCCATCTGTCCATCATAAAAGTGCATCTGTCCATCATAAAAGTGCATCTATCCATCATAAAAGTTCATCTGTCCATCATAAAAGTGCATCTATCCATCATAAAAGTGCATCTGTCCATCATAAAAGTGCATCTATCCATCATAAAAGTGCATCTGTCCATCATAAAAGTGCATCTGTCCATCATAAAAGTGCATCTGTCCTTCATAAAAGTGCATCTATCCATCATAAAAGTGCATCTGTCCATCATAAAAGTGCATCTGTCCATCATAAAAGTGCATCTGTCCATCATAAAAGTGCATCTGTCCATCATAAAAGTGCATCTGTCCATCATAAAAGTGCATCTATCCATCATAAAAGTTCATCTGTCCATCATAAAAGTGCATCTGTCCATCATAAAAGTGCATCTGTCCATCATAAAAGTGCATCTGTCCATCATAAAAGTGCATCTGTCCATCATAAAAGTGCATCTATCCTTCATATAAGTGCATCTATCCATCATAAAAGTGCATCTGTCCATCATAAAAGTGCATCTGTCCATCATAAAAGTGCATCTATCCTTCATAAAAGTGCATCTATCCATCATAAAAGTGCATCTATCCATCATAAAAGTGCATCTGTCCATCATAAAAGTGCATCTGTCCATCATAAAAGTGCATCTATCCATCATAAAAGTGCATCTGTCCATCATAAAAGTGCATCTATCCATCATAAAAGTGCATCTGTCCATCATAAAAGTGCATCTGTCCATCATAAAAGTGCATCTGTCCATCATAAAAGTGCATCTATCCATCATAAAAGTGCATCTGTCCATCATAAAAGTGCATCTGTCCATCATAAAAGTGCATCTATCCATCATAAAAGTGCATCTGTCCATCATAAAAGTGCATCTATCCATCATAAAAGTGCATCTGTCCTTCATAAAAGTGCATCTGTCCATCATAAAAGTGCATCTGTCCATCATAAAAGTGCATCTGTCCATCATAAAAGTGCATCTGTCCATCATAAAAGTGCATCTGTCCATCATAAAAGTGCATCTGTCCATCATAAAAGTGCATCTGTCCATCATAAAAGTGCATCTATCCATCATAAAAGTGCATCTATCCATCATAAAAGTGCATCTGTCCACACTGCTCCGGGGGGTTAATAAAGCTCCTTTAAAGTCAAGCGATGTGTTTGTGTAAGAAAAATGTCCATATTTAAAATAACTTCCGGCAGACGGCCGTAGACAAAAATTAACTGTAATCTGATTATGAGCATTTTAATATGTAATATGTAATATGTAATGAGATGACATGTAATGCGTTCAGGGCCCGTGTGGTGGACTACATCAGAACCTCAGAGGTGATCCGGCTCCCGTACCCTCTCCAGATGAGATGCACCGGCCCGCACTTATACTTCATCCAGCGGGAAACCTGGATCTGGTCCGACTTCCTCATGAACCCGATGGTTCTGATGATGGTTCTTCCTCTCCTCATCATTGTTCTCCTTCCTAAAGTCATGAACTCCAGTGATCCAGAGATGAAGCGGGTAATCAATCAAACTTTATTTATAAAGCAAGTCAAGTCTATTTCACTGATACAGCGCTTTAACAATATATTCAATTCAATTCAAATTTATTTGTATAGCGCTTTTCACAATACATATTGTTTCAAAGCAGCTTTACAGAAAGTGCATTTCAGAAATGTACATAGAAAAATACAGTTAGTTAATCATGTATTAATCATGTATCAATATAGAGTTTCACAGCAGCTTTACAGTGATAATAGGAGATTACAGTAACAGAGATTGTTTTTGCTTCACAGCAGATCTAGAATAAAGTTCTAGATAAAATAGTAGAGTAAAATAAAACATAAAATACATACTGTATATAAAGCATATAATACAGATAAAACAAATCAAGAGACATAAAACATAGGGAAAAATAAACATACCATAAAAACAGTACAATAAAAAATAAAAGGTCATTATCAGGTTTTAAAGGCCAAGGAGAAACGTTGTGTTTTAAGAAGTCACTCACAGATCATGTTTGATGTATAGCGCTTTCATATTTTTGATTATGATGATGTTCTTTCGTTTGAAGGAGATGGAGCAGTCGATGAACATGTTGAACTCAAACCAGGATCTTCCTGACGTCTCGGAGATCGTGACCAGGTTCTTCTCTCCGCCTAAAAGCCAAGGGAGAGCAGGGGGCGGAGCCAGGGCCTGTGTGGGCGGGGCTCCGGGTGTGAGGGGCGGGGCTTCTGGTGTAAGGGGCGGAGCTCCGAGGCGCAGATCAAAGTTGAATACGGCCGTGACATATAGTGAATAAAATGGCTAATTACTCATTACCGACAAACTCGACAGGTTTATCCGCTGCGTTTGGTGAAGCAATTACTTTTTTCAGAACACAATTTTTCTGTCAGTCAAATCATCTGTGTTTATATGTGTATTAACCGTTACAATCATTCAAGCTGCTTCTCCTACATTGGTTACATTTTACTATAAAGTTCCACTAGTTATTGTCAGTTAACTAACAGAGCAATACATTTGTTACATTATTTATTAATCATTTATTAACTGTTCATTGTTTGTTCATGTCCATCAATTAATATTAACATGAACTAACAGTGAACAATAGTTCTACATCTTTGTTAATCTGAACATTTACTGATACATTTTTAAGATCAAAAGTTGTATTTGTGAACTAACATGAACATTTTTATTAACTAACATTAACAAAGGTAATATATAGTGTAAAAATGTTGCTGATTGTTAGTTCCATTACTTTAAATAAATAAATACAAGTATTTCTTGTTTCTTTGTTTCCTTTCTTCACAAGTTGGTTTTATCATGGTCCCTAGTGTGTGTGTGTGTGTGTGTGTGTGTTTGTTTGTGCACACAATTTTGAGTGAGTCGAGTAAGTTACTCTACATAAGTAATTACCAGTGATAAAATATATATGGAATTGGGAAACCAAGAAATATCAGAAATATTTTTTATACTAATTGAAAATAATCGAATTGATTATATATATATATATATATATATATATATATATATATATATATATATATTCTTTAGTGAATGTAATTTGTATCTAGTTATCCTCAGCGCCTCACTCGCTGTAATGCTGAGATCCGCCGCCAGGAGTCGCTGTTACACGCGCTGATCTCACTGACTGACAGCTGCCAATCATCATACAGAGCACGAGAGCTGAAAAGAATATGGCAGACAGTAACAAATAACAACGAGACAAAATAAAATAAGAGACAGAAAAAGAGAAGGTAATCAATGCAATATAAACCGAAAGTATCATACAAACAGATTTTTCTTTTTTAAAGTTTTATTTTGTTGTTGTTCTCAGTCAATTAAATCAGTGTTGGTTATTTCTCGAGTCCTTTTATAAAAACGACGCGACATTATTGAGCGTCTGCAGGGCAAAACCGAAACAAACAATGACGTGAGCGCGCACGTCGCCGCACACACGTGGGAAAGGAGCGTCACGTGATCTGACGGGAAAAACAGCGATCATGTGACCAGCAGCTGAGCTGAAGCAGTTTGAGGAAACAAAACACACCAATCAGCATTAAACCAACAGGTTCGTGTGATCAGTTGCGTGTTTGTTAGTTTAACTTTAAATGCTTTTGTCTGTAAAAACTGCGTATTTATTTAGCTGAGAGTGTTTAT
>NW_027509214.1:455000-475000 GCF_051911475.1 Siphateles boraxobius
TCCATCGCTGCTTACACACCGTACATGACGTGTCCGGGAAACCACGAGTCTTCATTGTGAGTGTGTTTAACCTGTTCTTATCCTAAACCTGATCTCAACCTCAGTGTCTTTCAGAGACAGGCATTACTGGACTTTACCCGGGTTACAAAGTCATACTGAGGGCAGAAATTAGCCAGAATGAAAGTGTCCTAACGGTGCTAAAAATCTTAATTATTCCAGGCATTTGCCCGGCAGTGTACATGATTCACCAGAGCGTGTGTTTTAGTGAAGTCATGTGTGCAGTTTGACCTCTGACCACTGGAGGGAAGCACAAACCTGTGGATTTATTTTTATTGCAGAAGAATGTACATAACATGACCGGGAACAATCAACAAAGTAAGACTCTTCCATTGAGACTAACGCACAGTTTGAATTTAAGAAAACAATAAAAAAGAGAAGCAAGGATGAAGACAAACAAGTAGCCGATATAGACATCAAAGAAAAATATACTAAAATAGTAAATATTTTGACAAAGAGAAACATAGAGTTTCAGACTTTCTATTATGTTTTTTGAAACTCTGAAACATTTGAACAAACTCACATAGAAATATATGAAAGGAGGGCTTAAAATATTTTTGCATTTACAAATATGGTTATGATATTTAACAATTTATCAATAAAACAAAATTTACCAAACCTGTGGGTTTACCTCAATAACTCACAGAAACATTGATGTTAAACATGATTGATTATGGATGGAAGTGTTTTTTGCGCTGTAATTTTAGCCTGTAATGCAGCAAACGTCTGCAGAGGCCTGTTGTTTTCCTAGCCGTGACCTTACGACCCCTGCACGACGGAAATGACCCCTGACCTCTTAACCTTTGACCCCACCCTCTCCGTTCACTGACCCTGAATTTGTCAGTGTTTAAACCCACACCCGTATCTCATGTTTATGAGCCGGAAGAAACTCGAGAGTGTCGAAAGTGTGTCTCTCACTGGTGTTTGTTTCACATGATGAGTGAGTTGCTGTGGTTTTCAGTCTGTCTGTGTTTATTCTTCTTCCAGTAATTTCTCCCACTACCGGAGTCGTTTCAGTATGCCGGGACACACAGAGAATCTGTGGTACAGGTACGATTTATCATCAGAGAAAGCTGGAATAACTCCTGAAGTTTTGTTTTAAACACAGAGAGAGTCCAGCTCTGCTTGTTTGTTAATCATTTTCTGAAGAATGAAGCATGTTTATATAAGTGTGTGTGTGTGTGTGTGTGTGTGTGTGTGTGTGTGTAGCTGGAACGTCGGTCCCGCTCACATCATCTCCTTTTCCACCGAAGTGTATTTCTATCTGGAATACGGCCTTGATCTGCTCTTCAGACAGTACGAGTGGCTACGAAAGGATCTCGAGGTATAAACACACAGCAGATGCTGCTGAGATCGATTGTTTTGTGGATGATCATTGTCATAATCTTTACAAAAAGGTCCCATTAGTCAATGCATTAACTAAAAATGAGCAATGCATGTGGTTAACTAACTTGAACAAATGAAACCTGAAACATTGTGTTCTGTTTAAAGGTGGGATCAGTGGTTTTTGAAATATGCTGTTTGGAAGTATCAGTATTAGGGGCCATATGACGGTGCAGGAGAGAGAACGAGCAAGAGGGAGATTTAAAGAAAGACTTGCAGAAATAGAGATGAGACACAATACAAAAGAGAAAAGCTCTGAAGAAATCACTGGAAAATAAAGGGTTATGACTGGGCAAAAGCTTTAGGACCCGTGTTAATATTAGAAACGCTGTCCAGCGCTGGAGAGAGAGAAGCGGGAAGGCCTGAAAACACACGCGGATGTTGCTTTGATTCGGGTCCACACATGAGTAACATTGAGGAACACGTGAGTAACACTGAGGAACACTGAGGAAAACGTGTGTAACACTGAGTAACACTGAGTAACACTGAGTAACACTGAGGAACACTGAGGAACACGTGAGGAACACGTGAGGAACACTGAGGAACACGTGAGTAACACCGAGGAGCACTGAGGAAAACGTGTGTAACACTGAGGAACACGTGAGTAACACTGAGGAACACTGAGGAAAATATGAGTAACACTGAGTAACACTGCGTAAAACTGTGTAACAATGAGTAACACTGAGGAACACGTGAGTAACACTGAGGAAAACGTGTGCAACACTGAGGAACACGTGAGTAACACTGAGGAACACTGAGGAAAACGTGTGTAACACTGAGGAACACTGAGGAACACGTGAGTAACACTGAGGAAAACGTGTGTAACACTGAGGAACACTGAGGAAAACGTGTGTAACACTGAGTAACACTGAGGAACACTGAGGAACACTGAGGAACACGTGAGTAACACCGAGGAACACTGAGGAAAATATGAGTAACACTGAGTAACACTGAGTAAAACTGTGTAACAATGAGTAACACTGAGTAACACTGAGGAACACGTGAGGAACACGTGAGGAACACGTGAGGAACACTGAGGAACACGTGAGGAACACTGAGGAACACGTGAGTAACACAGAGGAACACTGAGGAAAACGTGTGTAACACTGAGGAACACGTGAGTAACACTGAGGAACACTGAGGAAAACGTGAGGAAAATTAACACTGAGTAACACTGAGTAAAACTGTGTAACAATGAGTAACACTGAGGAACACGTGAGTAACACTGAGGAACACGTGAGTAACACTGAGGAACACGTGAGTAACACTGAGGAACACGTGAGTAACACTGAGGAACACTGAGGAAAACGTGTGTAACACTGAGTAACACTGAGGAAAACGTGTGTAACACTGAGGAACACGTGAGTAACACTGAGGAACACTGAGGAAAACGTGTGGAACACTGAGGAACACTGAGGAACACGTGAGTAACACTGAGGAACACTGAGGAACTCGTGAGTAACACTGAGGAACACGTGAGTAACACTGAGGAAAACGTGTGTAACACTGAGGAACACTGAGGAAAACGTGTGTAACACTGAGGAACACGTGAGGAACACTGAGGAAAACGTGTGTAACACTGAGGAACACGTGAGGAACACTGAGGAAAACGTGTGTAACACTGAGGAACACTGAGGAAAACGTATGTAACACTGAGGAAAACGTGTGTAACACTGAGGAACACTGAGGAAAACGTGTGTAAGACTGAGGAAAACGTGTGTAACACTGAGGAAAATATGAGTAACACTGAGTAACACTGAGTAAAACTGTGTAACTGTAAAACTGTGTAACACTGTGTAACACTGAGGAACACTTGGTAACACTGTGTAACACTGAGGAACACTGGGGAACACTGGATAACACTGAGTAACACGTGAATAACACTGGGTAACACTGAGGAACACTGTGTAACACTGAGGAACACTGGGGAACACTGTGTAACACGTGAGTAACACTGGGGGACATCGGATAACACTGAGTAACACGTGAGTAACACGTGAGTAACACGTGAGGAACACGTGAGGAACACGTGAGGAACACGTGAGGAACACGTGAGTAACACGTGAGGAACACGTGAGTAACACGTGAGGAACACTGAGGAAAATATGAGTAACACTGAGTAACACTGAGTAAAACTGTGTAACTGTGTAAAACTGTGTAACACTGTGTAACACTGGGGAACACTGGATAACACGTGAATAACACTGGGTAACACTGAGGAACACTGAGGAACACTGTGTAACACTGAGGAACACTGGGGAACACTGAGGAACACTGGGTAACACTGAGGAACACTGGGGAACACTGAGGAACACTGGGGAACACTGAGGAACACTTGGTAACACTGTGTAACACTGAGGAACACTGGGGAACACTGGATAACACGTGAATAACACGTGAATAACACTGGGTAACACTGAGGAACACTGAGGAACACTGTGTAACACTGAGGAACACTGGGGAACACTGTGTAACACGTGAGTAACACTGGGGGACATCGGATAACACTGAGTAACACGTGAGTAACACGTGAGTAACACGTGAGTAACACGTGAGTAACACGTGAGTAACACGTGAGTAACACGTGAGGAACACTGAGGAACACGTGAGGAACACGTGAGGAACACTGAGGAACACTGAGGAACACGTGAGTAACACAGAGGAACACTGAGGAAAACGTGTGTAACACTGAGGAACACGTGAGTAACACTGAGGAACACTGAGGAAAACGTGAGGAAAATTAACACTGAGTAACACTGAGTAAAACTGTGTAACAATGAGTAACACTGAGGAACACGTGAGTAACACTGAGGAACACGTGAGTAACACAGAGGAACACGTGAGTAACACAGAGGAACACGTGATTAACACTGAGGAACACGTGAGTAACACTGAGGGACACGTGAGTAACACTGAGGAACACTGAGGAAAAAGTGTGTAACACTGAGGAACACTGAGGAACACGTGAGTAACACTGAGGAACACGTGAGTAACACTGAGGAAAACGTGTGTAACACTGAGGAACACGTGAGTAACACTGAGGAACACGTGAGTAACACTGAGGAACACTGAGGAAAACGTGTGGAACACTGAGGAACACTGAGGAACACGTGAGTAACACTGAGGAACACTGAGGAACTCGTGAGTAACACTGAGGAACACGTGAGTAACACTGAGGAAAACGTGTGTAACACTGAGGAACACTGAGGAAAACGTGTGTAACACTGAGGAACACGTGAGGAACACTGAGGAAAATGTGTGTAACACTGAGGAACACTGAGGAAAACGTGTGTAACACTGAGGAAAACGTGTGTAACACTGAGGAAAACGTGTGTAAGACTGAGGAAAACGTGTGTAGCACTGAGGAAAATATGAGTAACACTGAGTAACACTGAGTAAAACTGTGTAACTGTAAAACTGTGTAACACTGTGTAACACTGAGGAACACTTGGTAACACTGTGTAACACTGAGGAACACTGGGGAACACTGGATAACACTGAGTAACACGTGAATAACACTGGGTAACACTGAGGAACACTGTGTAACACTGAGGAACACTGGGGAACACTGTGTAACACGTGAGTAACACTGGGGGACATCGGATAACACTGAGTAACACGTGAGTAACACGTGAGTAACACGTGAGTAACACGTGAGTAACACGTGAGTAACACGTGAGGAACACGTGAGTAACACGTGAGGAACACTGAGTAACACGTGAGGAACACGTGAGTAACACGTGAGGAACACTGAGGAAAATATGAGTAACACTGAGTAAAACTGTGTAACTGTGTAAAACTGTGTAACACTGTGTAACACTGAGGAACACTGGGGAACACTGGATAACACGTGAATAACACGTGAATAACACTGGGTAACACTGAGGAACACTGGGGAACACTGAGGAACACTGGGTAACACTGAGGAACACTGTGTAACACTGAGGAACACTGGGGAACACTGAGGAACACTGGGGAACACTGAGGAACACTTGGTAACACTGTGTAACACTGAGGAACACTGGGGAACACTGGATAACACGTGAATAACACGTGAATAACACTGGGTAACACTGAGGAACACTGAGGAACACTGTGTAACACTGAGGAACACTGGGGAACACTGAGGAACACTGGGTAACACTGAGGAACACTGAGGAACACTGTGTAACACTGAGGAACACTGGGGAACACTGAGGAACACTGGGGAACACTGGGGAACACTTGGTAACACTGTGTAACACTGAGGAACACTGGGGAACACTGGATAACACGTGAATAACACGTGAATAACACTGGGTAACACTGAGGAACACTGAGGAACACTGTGTAACACTGAGGAACACTGGGGAACACTGTGTAACACGTGAGTAACACTGGGGGACATCGGATAACACTGAGTAACACGTGAGTAACACGTGAGTAACACGTGAGTAACACGTGAGTAACACTGAGGAACACTGTGTAACACTGGGTAACACTGTGTAACACTGGATAACACTGAGTAACACGTGAGTAACACTGGGGAACACTGGATAACACTGTGTAACACTGAGGAACACTGGGTAACACTGGGTAACACTGAGGAACACTGGGTAACACTGAGGAACACTGTGTAACACTGAGGAACACTGGATAACACTGAGGAACACTGTGTAACACTGAGGAACACTGTAAAACTGTGGAACACTGTGTAACACTGGGAAACACTGAGGAACACTTGGTAACACTGGGTAACATTGAGGAACACTGGGTAACACTGAGGAACACTGTAACACTGGGGAACACTGGATAACACTGAGTAACACGTGAGTAACACTCAGGAACACTGAGGAACACTGGGTAACACTGAGGAACACTGTGTAACACTGGGGAACACTGTGTAACACTGAGGAAAACTGGGTAACACTGAGAAACACTGGGACTGAGGAACACTGTGTAACACTGGATAACACTGAGTAAAGTCGTTTCAGTATGCCGGGACACACAGAGAATCTGTGGTACAGGTACGATTTATCATCAGAGAAAGCTGGAATAACTCCTGAAGTTTTGTTTTAAACACAGAGAGAGTCCAGCTCTGCTTGTTTGTTAATCATTTTCTGAAGAATGAAGCATGTTTATATAAGTGTGTGTGTGTGTGTGTGTGTGTGTGTGTGTGTGTGTGTGTGTGTGTAGCTGGAACGTCGGTCCCGCTCACATCATCTCCTTTTCCACCGAAGTGTATTTCTATCTGGAATACGGCCTTGATCTGCTCTTCAGACAGTACGAGTGGCTACGAAAGGATCTCGAGGTATAAACACACAGCAGATGCTGCTGAGATCGATTGTTTTGTGGATGATCATTGTCATAATCTTTACAAAAAGGTCCCATTAGTCAATGCATTAACTAAAAATGAGCAATGCATGTGGTTAACTAACTTGAACAAATGAAACCTGAAACATTGTGTTCTGTTTAAAGGTGGGATCAGTGGTTTTTGAAATATGCTGTTTGGAAGTATCAGTATTAGGGGCCATATGACGGTGCAGGAGAGAGAACGAGCAAGAGGGAGATTTAAAGAAAGACTTGCAGAAATAGAGATGAGACACAATACAAAAGAGAAAAGCTCTGAAGAAATCACTGGAAAATAAAGGGTTATGACTGGGCAAAAGCTTTAGGACCCGTGTTAATATTAGAAACGCTGTCCAGCGCTGGAGAGAGAGAAGCGGGAAGGCCTGAAAACACACGCGGATGTTGCTTTGATTCGGGTCCACACATGAGTAACATTGAGGAACACGTGAGTAACACTGAGGAACACTGAGGAAAACGTGTGTAACACTGAGTAACACTGAGGAACACTGAGGAACACTGAGGAACACGTGAGGAACACGTGAGGAACACGTGAGTAACACCGAGGAGCACTGAGGAAAACGTGTGTAACACTGAGGAACACGTGAGTAACACTGAGGAACACTGAGGAAAACGTGAGGAAAATATGAGTAACACTGGGTAACACTGCGTAAAACTGTGTAACAATGAGTAACACTGAGGAACACGTGAGTAACACTGAGGAAAACGTGTGCAACACTGAGGAACACGTGAGTAACACTGAGGAACACTGAGGAAAACGTGTGTAACACTGAGGAACACTGAGGAACACGTGAGTAACACTGAGGAACACGTGAGTAACACTGAGGAAAACGTGTGTAACACTGAGGAACACTGAGGAAAACGTGTGTAACACTGAGTAACACTGAGGAACACTGAGGAACACTGAGGAACACGTGAGTAACACCGAGGAACACTGAGGAAAATATGAGTAACACTGAGTAACACTGTGTAACAATGAGTAACACTGAGGAACACGTGAGGAACACGTGAGGAACACGTGAGGAACACGTGAGGAACACTGAGGAACACGTGAGTAACACAGAGGAACACTGAGGAAAACGTGTGTAACACTGAGGAACACGTGAGTAACACTGAGGAACACTGAGGAAAACGTGAGGAAAATTAACACTGAGTAACACTGAGTAAAACTGTGTAACAATGAGTAACACTGAGGAACACGTGAGTAACACTGAGGAACACGTGAGTAACACTGAGGAACACGTGAGTAACACTGAGGAACACGTGAGTAACACTGAGGAACACTGAGGAAAACGTGTGTAACACTGAGTAACACTGAGGAACACGTGAGTAACACTGAGGAAAACGTGTGTAACACTGAGGAACACGTGAGTAACACTGAGGAACACTGAGGAAAACGTGTGGAACACTGAGGAACACTGAGGAACACGTGAGTAACACTGAGGAACACTGAGGAACTCGTGAGTAACACTGAGGAACACGTGAGTAACACTGAGGAAAACGTGTGTAACACTGAGGAACACTGAGGAAAACGTGTGTAACACTGAGGAACACGTGAGGAACACTGAGGAAAACGTGTGTAACACTGAGGAACACGTGAGGAACACTGAGGAAAACGTGTGTAACACTGAGGAACACTGAGGAAAACGTATGTAACACTGAGGAAAACGTGTGTAACACTGAGGAACACTGAGGAAACGTGTGTAAGACTGAGGAAAACGTGTGTAACACTGAGGAAAATATGAGTAACACTGAGTAACACTGAGTAACACTGAGTAAAACTGTGTAACTGTAAAACTGTGTAACACTGTGTAACACTGAGGAACACTTGGTAACACTGTGTAACACTGAGGAACACTGGGGAACACTGGATAACACTGAGTAACACGTGAATAACACTGGGTAACACTGAGGAACACTGTGTAACACTGAGGAACACTGGGGAACACTGTGTAACACGTGAGTAACACTGGGGGACATCGGATAACACTGAGTAACACGTGAGTAACACGTGAGTAACACGTGAGGAACACGTGAGTAACACGTGAGGAACATGTGAGTAACACGTGAGGAACACTGAGGAAAATATGAGTAACACTGAGTAACACTGAGTAAAACTGTGTAACTGTGTAAAACTGTGTAACACTGTGTAACACTGAGGAACACTGGGGAACACTGGATAACACGTGAATAACACTGGGTAACACTGAGGAACACTGAGGAACACTGTGTAACACTGAGGAACACTGGGGAACACTGAGGAACACTGGGTAACACTGAGGAACACTGAGGAACACTGTGTAACACTGAGGAACACTGGGGAACACTGAGGAACACTGGGGAACACTGAGGAACACTTGGTAACACTGTGTAACACTGAGGAACACTGGGGAACACTGGATAACACGTGAATAACACGTGAATAACACTGGGTAACACTGAGGAACACTGAGGAACACTGTGTAACACTGAGGAACACTGGGGAACACTGTGTAACACGTGAGTAACACTGGGGGACATCGGATAACACTGAGTAACACGTGAGTAACACGTGAGTAACACGTGAGTAACACGTGAGTAACACGTGAGTAACACGTGAGGAACACTGAGGAACACGTGAGGAACACGTGAGGAACACTGAGGAACACGTGAGTAACACAGAGGAACACTGAGGAAAACGTGTGTAACACTGAGGAACACGTGAGTAACACTGAGGAACACTGAGGAAAACGTGAGGAAAATTAACACTGAGTAACACTGAGTAAAACTGTGTAACAATGAGTAACACTGAGGAACACGTGAGTAACACTGAGGAACACGTGAGTAACACAGAGGAACACGTGAGTAACACTGAGGAACACGTGATTAACACTGAGGAACACGTGAGTAACACTGAGGGACACGTGAGTAACACTGAGGAACACTGAGGAAAACGTGTGTAACACTGAGGAACACTGAGGAACACGTGAGTAACACTGAGGAACACGTGAGTAACACTGAGGAAAACGTGTGTAACACTGAGGAACACGTGAGTAACACTGAGGAACACGTGAGTAACACTGAGGAACACTGAGGAAAACGTGTGGAACACTGAGGAACACTGAGGAACACGTGAGTAACACTGAGGAACACTGAGGAACTCGTGAGTAACACTGAGGAACACGTGAGTAACACTGAGGAAAACGTGTGTAACACTGAGGAACACTGAGGAAAACGTGTGTAACACTGAGGAACACGTGAGGAACACTGAGGAAAACGTGTGTAACACTGAGGAACACTGAGGAAAACGTGTGTAACACTGAGGAAAACGTGTGTAACACTGAGGAACACTGAGGAAAACGTGTGTAAGACTGAGGAAAACGTGTGTAGCACTGAGGAAAATATGAGTAACACTGAGTAACACTGAGTAAAACTGTAAAACTGTGTAACACTGTGTAACACTGAGGAACACTTGGTAACACTGTGTAACACTGAGGAACACTGGGGAACACTGGATAACACTGAGTAACACGTGAATAACACTGGGTAACACTGAGGAACACTGTGTAACACTGAGGAACACTGGGGAACACTGTGTAACACGTGAGTAACACTGGGGGACATCGGATAACACTGAGTAACACGTGAGTAACACGTGAGTAACACGTGAGGAACACGTGAGTAACACGTGAGGAACACGTGAGTAACACGTGAGGAACACTGAGTAACACGTGAGGAACACGTGAGTAACACGTGAGGAACACTGAGGAAAATATGAGTAACACTGAGTAACACTGAGTAAAACTGTGTAACTGTGTAAAACTGTGTAACACTGTGTAACACTGAGGAACACTGGGGAACACTGGATAACACGTGAATAACACGTGAATAACACTGGGTAACACTGAGGAACACTGAGGAACACTGTGTAACACTGAGGAACACTGGGGAACACTGAGGAACACTGGGTAACACTGAGGAACACTGTGTAACACTGAGGAACACTGGGGAACACTGAGGAACACTGGGGAACACTGAGGAACACTTGGTAACACTGTGTAACACTGAGGAACACTGGGGAACACTGGATAACACGTGAATAACACGTGAATAACACTGGGTAACACTGAGGAACACTGAGGAACACTGTGTAACACTGAGGAACACTGGGGAACACTGAGGAACACTGGGTAACACTGAGGAACACTGAGGAACACTGTGTAACACTGAGGAACACTGGGGAACACTGAGGAACACTGGGGAACACTGGGGAACACTTGGTAACACTGTGTAACACTGAGGAACACTGGGGAACACTGGATAACACGTGAATAACACGTGAATAACACTGGGTAACACTGAGGAACACTGAGGAACACTGTGTAACACTGAGGAACACTGGGGAACACTGTGTAACACGTGAGTAACACTGGGGGACATCGGATAACACTGAGTAACACGTGAGTAACACGTGAGTAACACGTGAGTAACACTGTGTAACACTGGGGAACACTGGGTAACACTGTGTAACACTGGATAACACTGAGTAACACGTGAGTAACACTGGGGAACACTGGATAACACTGTGTAACACTGAGGAACACTGTGTAACACTGAGGAACACTGGGTAACACTGAGGAACACTGGGTAACACTGAGGAACACTGTGTAACACTGAGGAACACTGGATAACACTGAGGAACACTGTGTAACACTGAGGAACACTGTAAAACTGAGGAACACTGTGTAACACTGGGAAACACTGAGGAACACTTGGTAACACTGGGTAACATTGAGGAACACTGGGTAACACTGAGGAACACTGTAACACTGGGGAACACTGGATAACACTGAGTAACACGTGAGTAACACTCAGGAACACTGAGGAACACTGGGTAACACTGAGGAACACTGTGTAACACTGAGGAAAACTGGGTAACACTGAGAAACACTGGGACTGAGGAACACTGTGTAACACTGGATAACACTGAGTAACACTGGGGAACACTGAGACTGAGGAACACTGTGTAACACTGGATAACACTGAGTAACACTGGGGAACACTGGATAACACTGTGTAACACTGAGGAGCACTGTGTAACACTGAGGAACACTGTGTAACACTGGATAACACTGGGGAACACTGGATAACACTGGGGAACACTGAGGAGCACTGTGTAACACTGAGGAACACTGTAACACTGAGGAACACTGAGGAACACTTGGTAACATTGAGGAACACTGGGAAACACTTGGTAACACTGAGGAACACTGGGTAACACTGAGGAACACTGGGTAACACTGAGGAACACTGGGTAACAGTGAGGAACACTGGGTAACACTGAGGAACACTGGATAACACTGAGTAACACGTGAGTAACACGTGAGTAACACGTGAGTAACACGTGAGTAACACTGAGGAACACTGGGTAACACTGAGGAACACTGGGGAACACTGTGTAACACTGAGGAAAACTGGGTAACACTGAGGAACACTGGGAAACACTGAGGAACACTTGGTAACATTGAGGAACACTGTGAAACACTCAGGAACACTGAGGAACACTGAGGAACACTGAGGAACACTGGGTAACACTGAGAAACACTGGATAACACTGGGTAACACTGGGTAACACTGAGGAACACTTAGTAACTTTGAGGAACACTGGGTAACACTGAGGAACACTGGGTAACACTGAGGAACACTGGTTAACACTGAGGAACACTTGGTAACATTGAGGAACACTGGGAAACACTCAGGAACACTGGGTGACACTCAGGAACACTGGGTGACACTGAGTAACACTGGGTGACACTGAGGAATACTGAGTAACACTGAGGAATACTGGGTAACATTGAGGAACACTGGGAAACACTCAGGAAAACTGAGGAACACCGGGTGACACCGAGTAACACTGGGTGAATACGGTGTTTAGCGTCATTGTTAGTGCACTCGACTCGCTTGCAGGGGAAACAGGGTTCGAGGCCGACTCGGCTGTTGGGATTGGATTGTGAGTTTTGGAGGCGGAGCAAAGAAGAAGGGGTGTGTTTGTTTAGGTTGATTTCAAACATCAACACTGGCCAACAGCATATTTCAAAAACGACTTTCCCCACCTTTAACCTTATGTTATAATAGTGTTGTGTGTTTGTGTTCCTCGCTGTTGTTGTGTTCTGTTGAACCGCATGTTATAATAGTGTTGTGTGTTTGTGTTTCTCGCTGTCGTTGTGCTCTGTTTAACCGCATGTGTTGTAACAGTGTTGTGTGTTTGTCGTTGACTCAGGAGGCGAGCCGCCCTGAGAGTCGGGCGCAGAGACCGTGGATCATCACGATGGGACACAGACCCATGTATTGTTCTGATGATGATGGTGACGACTGCACACGCTTTCAGAGCTACGTATGTATCTGACATTCAACAGCTAATCTGATGACTGCGTTCTAATATCTTCAATTCATTCTCATCTGTTTGTTCTGCAGCGGTCGACGTGTTTAACCTCATACGCTCTTCTCTCGAATCTATCTAAGTGCCCCGATTATGCTATTTTAAAGGCTCCTAATTTAGTTTTGGTCTTGTAAAACAGTTTCACACACGATAAACACTAATGTCCTCATAATCTGCACTGCAGCATCAGCTCTTTTCTCTCAGTGTCTGAAACGCTTCGATCGAAGATTCAGTCTCTCTAAGCCCCGCCTCTCTGAGAGCTGCTCTGCTCTGATTGGTCAGAAAGCAAACGCTCATTATCATATCTGAATCTCAGCTCTTGATCACAGTGATACGAACAGTAACGATGGCGTGGGTTTTACCGCATCAATCTCATCAAAGTCTAAAACAGCGTCTTCTCGACACGAACAACACGAACCAAACTCTTCCAGTCTTAGATAAACTACAGTTTTTGAGGGCGGAGCTAAGAGACGCTGCTCAGCCAATCAAGAGCACAGGCTGGGATTATGCTAATGAGTTACAAACCTACAGCAGGAAGTGAGTCTGAATTACTGACGACTCGTTTCAGTTCAGTGTCACTTCTTTCTTTTAGGAGACAAAAACTCCATTTATCTCTGATTTTTGAAATTCTGCAGAGTTTTTTCATTCACAAACAGCTTTAATACACACTACATGAACGATAATATCCCATAAAGCATTAATAGAGGCACTTTAACACTGCAGACGGTCGCATGTGAAAGAACGTTTGCTCAGTGTGTTACTTGCCATTTCTTTGTAATTATTTATTAAATTTACTAGCAGTTTTAAAGTAAATCCTGCTTAATTTGTTTCAGTTTAATAATGATGCTTGAGGATTCAGGTGATCGAGAGTTTATAAAGATTCATCAATGTTTTCAGACCATAGACCGTAACATTACACAGATGTAAACAATCACATTTCAGAAACGTTTGCATAGTAACAATAAAAAATATTTAAAAAAGGTTTGCTGAAGATAATAACTCAGATTATCTTCCTGATTTAATGTGATGAAGCTCATGAACTAGTTCTTCCTCAGAAGAGTCAGTTTATGTGTCTGTGAAATATAAACACGACTGTTTTCTGATATAAACCTGAATGGATCTAGTTAGACAGCATTTCTGTGTTCACTCCACCTCAGATTAATGTTGTGTTTGTAATGTAAATGTGTTTGTGTATGACGTTGTTTCAGGTCCGCACCGGACGCAACGACACGAAACCTGTTGCTCCTGGACTGGAGGATTTATTCTATCACTATGGTACGAGGTTTTGAGATTTTGGTCTATTTTACTTCCATAACATTCGTCTTCTTTTAGACTAGCGGAGAGAAAACCAGTGTATATTTTATTATTTATCTATTTGCGTTTGCAGATTTTGAGTCAGAATCTCCACTTTAGCAGCTTTACACTTTTATTCACATCTATATTCTGAAGGGTTTGTTCATATATTATAACATTTTACTCATAAAAACATTGTGAAAATGTATTTGTTTTTTATCCAATGTTCATATTTCTGAAATGTATCCAAATGAGTGCATATTTAATTAGATAATGCCTCATTTGCATATTTAAACAGCATTTCAGAGAACTGGGGAAGTATATTATCTATATATATTAGGTATAATAGTTTTCACTCATATTCACCTGTAGTTTCTTTCCTTCATGATGCCTGCACATGTTGATCTGTATAATAAATCTTTAATGATGAGCTGAATGATTACGTTGACAAGCCTAACCTGTGTGTGTGTGTGTGTGTGTGTGTGTGTTTGCAGGAGTGGATCTGGAGCTCTGGGCTCATGAACACACGTATGAGAGACTCTGGCCTGTGTACGGATACAAGGTAATCATGTGCTGACATCACTAAACTGATCAGTTAAAGTGCCCCTAATTAATGCTGGATATGATTTATGGGATATTATCGTTCATGTAGTGTGTAATAAAGTTGTTTGTGAATATAAAAGCTCTGCAAAGTTTGGGGTGGTAAGACTCATTTTTTCGAAGGCTTGATTGTGTTTGTGGGGTGCACTGTAACATGTGTTCATGCTTCGTTTTTTAAAAATTGCATTATTTTTCATATATTTTATCTTTATTCTACACTGCTCTGTTCCTCTTGTAAAAACGGTCTGATGGTTTCCTGGTTCTATGAATCCAGTCCCTCAAAACTACGCAATGGGCTCAGATTGGTTAGCTGGCCCAGTGTGTTGTGATTCGCTAACTGACTAGTGCACGTTTTCCGGAAACGTCACGCCCCTTGCCTTTACCGGTAGCCTAGTTTGTGCTTTGGTGTATTATAAACAATGGCGTCAATAAAACCATACCAATTTGAGCCCGAATCGGACCCAGAGAATGTTAGTGAAGATATTTGAGCAGAACCTGTTCAAGAACGGCTGATAAACAACGTTTCAGAAAGGTTTGTTTTTTGTTGTTCTCTCATTACCTTTTAGATACGCTGTTATTTAATTGTACTAATTATTATAGTATTACAAAAAAATAAACAAGAATTTCATATAATCGTTCTTACAAATTATACTACAGTCCTCAAAGGGATTTTTTTGAGTAAAGACTGCGGATCTATAGTGATCGTTTCTGACTGTATGGCAGTTACTTTTGTATTTTTATAACGATTGTAGACAAATATCTGTCGCCAGAACTATTAACCCAAAACGAACACTAAACATCGGCTTTACTACAGTAGCCAAATCAAACACAGAACCATGTTTAGCATGCCTGTAGATAAACAAGCGATAAACAATACATAAAAACTCTAATCAAAGAATAATTTACACTAATTCCGAGTTCGGTGTTGAGATTTAAAAACAGTTTGTAACGTTAGGTGTTTGTCAGATAACGTTAAGTATGAATGAGCATTTAACAAACCAGCAGAGCCAAACAGCGGTGTCACTTGTTTACTTCCTTGCTACAACATACAATTAACAATACGAACTATTACAGGAAAACACATCGACGAAAAATAAATCCTACTTACAGGTTGTGGCCCGTAAACAACAGCTTCTGTTCTTAAAGTTGGAACTGCTCCATCTTTCAGGACAAGCCGAGGTGCGAATCCGGCATTGAACTCGCCAAGATTGTGGAAGCTTTCCTCCGTAACATGTGCAGCACAGAGAGCGAGATTTGGGTAATAATTAACCATTGATCCCTAACTCCCGCGACCCTAGGAAGGCTGAACACAGTGGACCTGCAATCCGGGCACTGATGAATATAACAGCGTTTCGACGACATTGCGGCGGCAACAACTCCTATACCACAATAACTCTTCTCCAACGCAATATAAAATGGCCTCGCCCCCTTATTTCGTATTCTCGGAGGAGGGGTTTATGTAAATATTGGGGTTAGTGACGTCAGCAACCCTGGAGGAATGTGGTGTCGTCCCTACCGGCCGTTTGCTGTAGTCCTTAGGAATTGATTTCTTTAAAAGCAAATATCTTCGTTTGCTTTGAACTTTGAGCGCTGTAACTTTGCAGATGTTGTTTATGCTCAAACAGAAACATTACACACTAGCTAAAGTTAGAAAAGTCAAATCGTGTTTTACCACCCCTTTAAAGATCAAAGATAAATGGAGTTTTTGTCTCCTAAAAGAAAGAAGTGATTCAGAACTGAAACGAGTCGTCAGTAATTCAGTCTCACTTCCTGCTGTAGGTTTATAATTCATTTGCATAATACCAGCCTGTGCTCTTGATTGGCTGAGCAGCGTCTCTTAGCTCCGCCCCCAAACACTGTAGTTTATCCTGAGACTGGAAGAGTTTGGTTCATGTTGTTAGAGAGGCTTAGAGAGACTGAGGGTGTATTCACACCAGGAAAGTCCGATAGTTCACTTGCTTTGGTCCGGACCAAAAATTTTTTTTGTTTTTTTGTTGGTACGGTTCGCTTTCACACTGCTCTTTTTGCAAGTGAACCAAAATGTCGTGCCAACTCGGTGTCATTGGTTGTTGCGTTAAATCTTACCCAGATACAATAGTGCTATTTTCTGATTGGCTAACAACACCAGAGGAGACGCGCTTCCTGCCGGTTCCACAGTGAGAGCGGCGCGGTCAGAGTTTTGGGCGCTGCGGCATATTAAATATATTACAAATAGTTTTTCAGCGTGAGAAATACAATGTGTGGTGGGAGAGCGTGACAAAAGACCGAAATGAGTGACTGTCACGCTCAATGCGTGACACTTGAGAGCCCTGTCACTCATTCATTCATTCATTCATTCCATTCCAATGATGCACACACGACGCGCAGAAAGACGCTCAACAGTATCGTGTGGCCAGACAGCGCGCCGGAATGGAATGTAGTAGGCTGTCAAAGTTTTCCTGTTAACTCAAAGGCGCAGTGCTTTCTTGCAATTGGGTCGGTTCATGTTCACACCGTAAACGAACCGTACCAGAGTTCGTTTGGAACCGTACCGAGACCACCTCTTCAGCTGGGTCTCGGTTCGGTTGTTTGGTCCGCACCAGAGTTCGATTGCTGTATTCACACCTGCCCAAAAGGTCCGCACCAGGGGGGTAAACGAACTAGAGTTCGATTCAATCGAACCAAACAAGGCAGGTGTGAATACACCCTGAATCTTCGATCGAAGCGTTTCAGACACTGAGGCCCCATCCACACTACAACGTTTTAGTTTAGAAACGCAGACCTTTTGCTACGTTTGCTCCTCCCGTCCACACTAAAACGGCAAAAACGAAGACCTAAAACAGAGAAGTTTAGAAACGCTGCCGACCCCGTTTTGAATCTCCGGAGGACGTTTTAGTGAAGACGGGTCACTTTAGAAACGATGACGCAGAGGCTCACGCTCTGCTCTCTGATTGGGTGTCAACTGAAGAAAACGCACAACAACAGCCTGGACTCCTAGTTACGTTAGTGCAAGTAAATTCTGCATTTCACTAAGCTATAACTGCCTACATGCGCCGGAGGCTAGCTATTATTCCAGCGATCTGTGACTCCGTGTGCAGCGGCGGTATCGACCGTACATGGAGCGTCGGTTTTGAGTTAAGCCGGTAAGAACCAGCGCATGGTGGGATAATTTTATCAATGAAGTTGTAGTTCCTGAAGAATGGTGCGAAAACTTTTGAATGTCCAGATCGGCACTTATCAACCTCAGCGAAATCTGAGAGTCAATCCATTTCCTGTTTACACCGGCACGCGCACGCCCAGTGTAGGTGAATGGTCACGTGATCTGCGTTTTCAGTCGTTTTAATGTGGACGGAGATCAGTTCTAATACGCAGCTGAAACGCTGGTGTGGACGGAGATCGTATTCGTTTTAATTCTCTGTTTCTAAACTAAAACGCAGTAGTGTGGTTGGGGCCCGAGAGAAAAGAGCTGACGCTGCAGTGGAGATGAGGACATTATGTGTTAAGATGATAATGTAGATGTGACGTGTGTCTGTGTCTCGTAGGTGTTTAACGGGAGCTTTGAAGAGCCGTATGTGAATCCTAAAGCACCCGTACACATAATCACCGGATCAGCCGTGAGTATCATCAGTGTGAAACACTCATGCCTTCATAATGGAGAACTAGCTCACTGCATACTACAGTACACACTGTCTGCTGTTTATCAGAGATAGTATCTGAAGCAGCACATGTTTTGCAACAATAAACACTTATTAGTTACTTTGTTGTCACATGACCTAAACTATAAAATATATAAACAATAAACATCTACAGGGTTCGTACAAGGTGCTTGAATTTGATTTTTTGAAATGCAAGTCCTGGAAAACCCTTGAAAACAGCCATATTTATGAAAAGGTACTTGAAAAGTGCTTGAATTATTGAAAAACAATCTATGTGAAATTAAAGTTTAATTTTATCGATAAAAAATATATATTTTCATGCAAAATTAAAGTCAGTCAAGTCATCCTCATTTATATAGCGCTTTTAACAATGTAGTTATGCACTTTATTTGTACCATTTTGTTTATTTTAATTTATCTATTCACCTTTTTTTTAAATTGAAAGATAATAAAGATATTGTTTAATAAGTGAGATCACTGATTGTAGTCCTGGAAAAGCACTATCATTTTTCAGTATCTGTACGAACCCTGCATTTATTAATAGTTTCTTTATCACATGACCCAAACTCACCGCCTTTAAAGAGACTAATAGATCAAGTGCAATAAAATACACACTTGTTTTAATAAATAAACACTTGCTTTCTGCTATTCTAGTTATGAAAAGCCAAATTCCTCTTAAAATTTGACCAGTGCATGAAAACACCAGTTTTTGCCTGTAGTGTCGTGCCTTATTAATATAATCACTTCCAGCTCATTCATCACTGCAAATGGAAGGTCATGTTGAGTGCATTGCATTGTGGGATGTTGTTATACACTGATTTTGTCTGGTCAGGGATGTCGGGAAAAGCATGACGGCTTCATCCCTAAGCCTCGAGACTGGAGCGCGTTCAGAAGCACTGATTACGGATACACACGCATGCGTCTGATCAACAACACACACCTGTACCTGGAGCAGGTGTCCGACGACCAGGTAACACACACGTAACTCGCTTAAAGCCTTGCGCGTCTTCTCTCCTCTATTGTTCTGTATATCTGAGGGAAACGCTTCTGGAACAAGAACACATGTGGGCGGGGCTTGATTGTGTCTGTGGGGATTTGATTGGATGGTTGTGGTTCGCTATTGGCTGATGTCATGTGAGTGACAGGTTGCCCCGCCCACATCATCAGAGAAGAGAAGCTGCAAGAGGAACTTATTCTCATTCATACGGTGGCTGAGAAGTGCAAAACAAAACACAATACTGAAAACAAAACAACAAATTTATAAACTTA
>NW_027509214.1:480000-485000 GCF_051911475.1 Siphateles boraxobius
AACAATCTCATTTTATTTTCTCAATTAGCTACTAATAGTGCATGTTTACATACTGTAGAAAAACTATGCAAAAACGTAGTAGTATATAATTGAGAAATACTAATACTATTACATTAGTATCTTTATTATTAATAGTCATCTCATTTAAAGTGAATTATTTGAGCTAATGTTTGCGGCTCATGCGGTTTGGAATCAAGTGATTGCGCTTTGAACTTCACAATCAGCTTTAATAAATTCCTCTCGTCTCAGTAACTGGTGTCTGTGTGAGAAACGTTTCTTCAGGGTCACATCAGGATCTGGTTTCAGTTCTTCAGGATGAACATTTAAAGTGATGGACATATTTGTGGTCGTGCGGATCAACAGGAGAAAACGAGCTTTCGCTCAGGACTGATTTACATTATAGAGTTAATTTCATATTAGCCTACTCTGTTCCACATGGCAGAGAGATCGTTGTATTTCAGAAGCGTCTGGAAAACGGTAAGCTTGAGCTGCCATATATATATAGTATAAAAAACTATTTCAATTCAGTTTAAAATCTATATAGTTCCCTGAGAGGGAACGAGACGCTGCGTCAAACGCTGCGGGACGTTCCTGCGTGAACGCGTCATGAAGCACTCGTGAAATCAGTCCAATGGCGTGACGAGACGTCATTGGCGGGTGACGTCATTGACCAGGAAGCTATAAAGCACCCCTGAACCAAACCATGTCAGCTTCTGATAGGTTCGAACAAATTGGTCACAGGCATGCTGGGAGTATGGCAAAGCGACGCAGCGTCTCGTTCCCTCTCAGGGAACCATGGTTACATACGTGACCTGAGACGTTCCCTTTCAGGGGAACTCGCGCTGCGTCAAGCGCTGCGGGAACTGAATACCCACGTCGCCATAATCCTCAAGTGCCTGTATATGTGAAATCGTGTGCACATTATACTTGAAACACCTGAGAACCAGGAGTAGGAGCCACATCCAGGTTATAAAATCTTACAAAGGTGTGCGGAGAGGACCTTCTCTGAAGAGAAACTTCTCTGGCACCTCTTCAATGGGCTCAAAGGGGGCCAGGGCTAGGCCTTCTAACACAATGGCCAAATCCCAAGTTGGCACCCTAGAGCGTGCCGCAGGCCTTAGCCTCAAAGTACCACGGAGGAAGCGAACCACCCATGGGTGTCTCCCCACTGACGCCCCCTCTAGAGGAACGTGATAGGCAGATATAGCTGCCACGTACACTTTTAAGGTGGAGGGGGACAACCCCGAAGAGAACTTTTCTTGAATAAAATCTAGTACTGAACCAACTGGGCAATCAACTGGATTCACAGACTGGCTCGTACACCAAGCAACAAAAACTCTCCATTTTAGGGCATAAAGCCTCCTCGTAGAAGGAGCTCTGGAGTGCATCATGGTCTCCACTACCTCAGTAGAAAGACCCGAGTTTATGAGCTGAACTCCCTCAGAGGCCAGGCCCACAGGCCCATAGCTCCAGGCGCGGGTGAAACACTGACCCCGCCGCCTGGGAGAGAAGGTCCCTCCTGACCGGAATTTCCCACGGAGGACCCTCGAGGAGAGACACAATGTCTGACAGCCATACTCGACCCGGCCAGAACGGGGCTATCAATAAGAGCCGAACCCCGTCCCGGCGCACTCTCTCCAGAACTCCTGGTAGTAATGCCAGAGGGGGAAAGGCATACAGACGTAGCCTCGGCCACGTCTGTACCATAGCATCCAACCCCAAGGGGGCTGGGTGTGTTAGGGAATAATACAGGGGACAGTGCGTTGTCTCTCGAGACACAAACAGATCCACCTGAGCTTGCCCGAATCGGCTCCAAAGGAGCTCCACCACCTCGCGGTGGAGTCTCCATTCCCCTGGCACCACTCCCTGTCTCGACAGAGAGTCTGCCGCCTTGTTCATATACCCCGGAATATAAAGTGCTCGAACTGATAACAACTTTCCCTGGGCCCAGAATTCGATGTGCCAATCTCCAAAGTCGGCAAGATCGTAAACCCCCCTGGCGATTTATGTAGGAGACCACCGCTGTGTTGTCCTTGCGAACCAAGACATGGTGGCCCCTGAGGTCTGGGAGAAAGTGTCTGAGTGCCAGAAACACGGCCATCATCTCGAGCTGGTTTATGTGCCAGGAAAGCTGATGGTCGCTCCACAGACCCCGAGCCGAGCGGCCACTCATGGTCGCCCCCAAACCGGTGAGGGAAGCATCCGTCGTTAGCGTTAAGAGACGACAAGGAGCTCCCAGCACCGGACCCTGGGACAAGAACCAAGGATCTTTCCACATCACCAACGCGGCCCCCTGATGGCACCGAGAGGAGACGGGTGCCTCGACACACCGATTCCCCTTGGAGGGGACTGCCATCAAAGAAATCCCGACGCCCCTCGCGTCAGGGCCTCTTTGCCGAGGCCTTCCTGGAGACAATAACAGTCCTCAGATCTGCTCTACCTCGGGAAGACCTCGGCTGAGCGCGCTGTCCCGAACCCCAGTCTCTCTGTGGGGGAGGGCTCTATAAGAGGAGGGCGTACTCGACTGGCGCTACTCCCGCCCAGCAGCCCCAGAGACATAGCTTTTTCGGGGGAGAAACTTTTGAAATGCGGCCGCCTGTTTTTTCGCCTCTTGGAATCTCTCGACGACCGAGTTCACTGAGTCGCCAAAAAGACCGGCAGGGGAGACAGGAGCATCTAGCAAATTTTTTTTAATCTCTTTCCTTGATATCAGATAAATTTAACCAGAGATGTCTCTCTGTAGCAGATCAGCTGCCCTCCTAATCTCGGCTATCGTTTCTCTCCCCACTTCTTCGCATTCATCATCTATATCTTTCAAAAGGTCAGCCTGATATGCCTGTAGGACCGCCATAGTGTGTAAGCTGGCGGCCGCTTGACCTGCTGCCGAGTATGCCCTACCCACTAAAACCGATGTCATCTTAACTGGCTTAGTGGGCAGCTGCGGGGCTTTCAGCGACGATGCAAACTCAAGGGAGAGATAGCCCGCAAGCGTCTCTTCCACCTGAGGCATCGCCGCATAACCACGCCATTGGACTGATTTCACGAGTGCTTCATGACGCGTTCACGCAGGAGCGTTCCGCAGCGCTTGACGCAGCGCGAGTTCCCTTGAAAGGGAACACAATATAAAAACATTTCACAGGATGAATTTTGAGTTTTGTAGTCAATAATTTTATCCCTTAAAACTCATCTTTGATCATCAAAATGACATATTTAAATGCCTTTTCCTTGAAAAACATTATGCGTTAAAATATAGTGAATGTAACTCGACACCCTTGCCTCATTAAGTATGCACGGTTTATGAATATGCAAATTAGCCTCCACTCTCTCACTCAGTTCAGAGATCCACTCGTTGACGATCACATGTTGATCTGATTGGTTACAAGGTAGTTTGTGATGTCAGAAACTGTGTTTTTGAGACTGTCTTTGGTTCACTGCAGCTTTAAGGAGAAAATACTCTGTAATGGTGTTGTGGTGGCAAAATTATATCAAAATGATATCACTGAATAAGAGAAAAACATTTTCAATCGTCTTTGATGAGGTTTATTTTCTTGCAAGAAAAGGCCAGCAGTCATACGGTCACACAGAGTGATTGTAGAGTGTGTGAAAATACGCCCAATGAAAACGCGTCAATTGCGCAAAAACTCTCATTTATGGCAAAAAAACGTTTTTACGCTCGCATGAGGAGGTTTTTCAGGCAATTCGAAAAATAAATATTTCGCAAAACTGCAATGGAAACAGTTTTTGCGCATTTACAGTCACCTGACGTAGATGACGCGGTGTTTGGACAGAATACGAGATAGAGTTCTTTATTAAATTCATAAAAGACAAAAGAATTACAGGAATACTGAATTCTAAACTTCAAAGAAATGCCACAATCAAGACCTGGAAGCAGAAATGAGTGAGAAACACCAGAAACTCCTCATATGAGCCGCTCACGAGTATAAGGGTCTTTCCTTGCCATTAATGCTTGGATAACACACACGTCTCCTTTGATTATTAATAATGGCCAGTGCAGTGGCTGAGATATAGGTTACATTAACCTACCAAGCTACCTGACGGAACGCGAGATGAAAAAAATACGTTTTATTCGCATAACATCGGTAAATCGAAACGCCGTCGTTTTGCATTCGTTTTTTGTCGACATTTAGAAAAAATCGCAAAAGTTTTGCGCAAATCTGTAATGGAAACGCGGATCACTGAATGTTATCTTTCTAGGCCAATGCTGGTATTTTCAACCATATGTGGAACATTCTTAGACGTGTTCGTCATATTTTATCCTTGAGTGAAGCTCTCCTGTCACGAAACAACACTCTTTACTATTCCAATACAAGTCCATATTAGGATAGGTGTGTGTGCTGTTTTACTGTCACATCACACACATCTTAAAGATAACATTTCTTCCACAGTGTCGACTTGTGGATTTACACATGGTTTGTCTTAAAGCATATTAAAAACACCACATAAACAACATTAAAAGTGTGTTTTTCACCACAGGGGGACTTTAAGATGTTGAATGATACCCAATTCATGATGATTACTAATATGTGTTGATACAGAAAGTGACCCTGACAGTGAACTTGAGCAGCAGAACGTTTAAACTTACAGAGAGAGTAAATATTGACCAGATGTTGATGGTGAAATATTTCTTTAATGTTGTGGACGAGGAGCAGCAGGTAAACTGTGTGTCCTCAATGAAACACATCGTGATCTTGAGGAAACACACGGCGATTGTAGCGAGACGTGAAGTGTGTGTGTGTGTGTGTGTGTGTGTGTGTGTGTGTGTGTGTGTGTGTGTGTGTGTGTGTGTGTGTGTGTGTGTGTGTGTGTGTGTGTGTGTGTGTGTGTGTGTGTGTGTGTGTGTGTGTGTGTGTGTGTTTCACAACATTCCCGAGGGAACACTTCTGGTGGATTTTTTTTCTCCTTCATTAGACGAAACAGAAGTTTTTTTCTTTAGATGTTCCTGACCAGTTCCTCCTCCTCCTTTCACATCTGAACCGTTC
>NW_027509214.1:492500-497500 GCF_051911475.1 Siphateles boraxobius
TGTGATAACATGATCATAATGTGTTTTCAGGATGCTGACACTGTTCTATATGACTGAGGTGTCCTTGAGCAAGGCACCTAACCCCCAATCGCTCCCCGGGCGCCACTCAAGGCTGCCCGCTGCTCCCTGGGTGTGTGTATCCACGTTTGCAGTGTGTGTGTGTTCACTACTCACTACTCTGCTCCTAATGTGTGTGCACTTACTTGGATGGGTTAAATGCAGAGGTCAAATTCCAAGTATGGGTTACCATACTAGGCCATCACGTGTCACTTTCACTAGAGCCCTCTCAGTCTGGGACCACATGTGACAAAGTGAGTATTAAGAAATGAAAACAATCTGACAAGAGTATTCAATGAAATAACTTAAATCTATGTTTCTACAGAACCCAGAAAACATAAAAGGAGTGTATAAACGCTACCTCCTTAAACAAATGGAAGCGATTGATATCGACATCCAGTATAAAAACTGAAGATGAGGAAGTTGGAGCTGGAAATTCAACAGCTACAGAAAAATGCGAGTAGAACTACCATTTAAGAAAAAGGAAAAGATAGAAAAAACATTACCTTTTTGATCACTTCCCACAACATTTATTTGTGTGTTTTCACCCCTAACAGGCAGATTCACTCTGAATAAAGACAAATCACATTAAATACTTTGACTTCTGTGTGTTTGTTCAACTAAGGAGAAAGTTGAGGGGGCAGTGGAAAATTTTAAAGGCTACACATGGTTTAGACCATATTAAGCAAAATGATTATTTTCATTTGTGTCTCGTATAAGTCTGGCTGTTTCGTTTTCTTCCAATACTGCTTCATTTCCCCAGTCTTCCTCTTCAACAATCCTCGGTTGCCTCTCTCTCCTCAGACAAGCAATGTTATGGAGCACTACACAAGCAACTACAATGTCACATGCCCTAGGTGGAGTAACTCTGAAGTGCTTCAGGCACTGAAACCTTGACTTTATCAGCCCAGATGCCATCTCTACACCAGCTCTTGTGTCTGCATGGGCAATGTTGTAGCGGCGCTGTGCCTCTGTCTGGAGCTCCTGATAGCGAGTCAAGAGGTAAGGCAGGCATGGGTATCACTCGTCTCCCAGCAAAACTCCTGAGAATTCTCCTGCATAGACAGAATGAATATATATAGATATATAATGTAGGTTTTTTTTCTTCTTTTTTTGTTAAGACTTTTTGCGATTAAGTGATTACTAGCATACCTCTTGCTGGTAGAGAGATAAGGCTCTAAAGATTCTGGAGTCATGCACAGAGCCTGGCCATTTGGCCTCTACATTTGTGGTGATGCAATCTGCATCACTAATCATCTAAAATAAATTAAACCTGTAGGTCACTACATTTTAATTGCAATGAACTAAACGCTGGTGCCCAGCTTAGTACAGAACACTCAGTGCTAGAGCATAGCCTTCGATATCATCTCAGTGGGACCGTACCTGTACAGTGATGCTGTGTACTGATTTCCTATTCACAAAGTCTGCTTCATGTGGACCAGACGGACACTTAATACGCACACGGGTGCAGTCCAATGCGCCGATAACATTTGGGAAACCTAGGAAAATTGTTTGTTTGTTTTAAATATGTCCCATGTAATATCAACAGTCAAGAAATATTTCCATGTTTTATAGATATTTGAACTTACCAGCTATTACCAGCTTTTCTTTCATATCGAGTCACTAGGTGGCGCTTTTAAGGGCAGCCGCATGAATTTTGAGCTGCTCAGCAACCTACCTTTTTTAGCTTTTTAAACAATGTTTATTTAATATAGTCTGGAAATGCACAAACCGATCACTCAATGTTGTGATTTTATTCCTAAACTGGAAGTCAGGATTTATGGATGGAATTACTGCTAGAAGATATTTGATGGATTCAAGGAAAATGCGGCCTACTCGTCTACGGCTGGATGGATGAAAATTTCCACTGCAACCATTCAAGTAAATGTCTCTGTCTTTCCCCAAGTCAATAATGACACAACTCGGATTTAAGAATCATTTACATCTTATAATAAGTCTGAAAAGATTTGCATCCCCTTTGGCTCCTGAAGTTAAAACCACCCTGCAGCAAAATGGGATTCTACGACTTAGATCTCGCCCAAGGGGTAAGAAAGCTGGAAAAAATTACAGTCGCTCAATATGTACAATTGTTGGAAATCGTCCTTCGTTCTGTGGGACTACAGTGGATGTTAAGAATAAGCTGACTGAGCTAAGCCTGCTTACTTATGACTGTTGCTACCACCCTAAGAACCTGATTTATATTAAGACAAACCAACATAAATCAAAGCCAATCATGCCTGGTTTTCTACTTTCCAATGTGCGCTCCTTACGCTACAAGTGCGATGAGCTGTACAGTATAGCTGTGAATAATAACTCAGCAGTTATTGCTGTATCAGAGACCTGGTTAAATGCTGATATCCCAGACTCAAATGTAACTCTACCTGGATATACAATGCATCGACGGGATCGTGAGGGCAGTGGGGGAGGAGGAGTCGCTTTGTATGTCGATGAAAACATCACTCAGACTCGACTGACTCACCTAGAAGAAGACAAACTTGAGGCATTGTGGGTCTGGCTACGTCCCAGTCGTCTTCCTCGAGGGTTAAGTTGTATTATTGCCGCTGTGCTGTACCTTCCCCCACATTCTTCAGCAACGGCCCAACCTGACTTAATAATCACCCAGTACTTGGATCGCTGCCTTAGAAATATTGAATGCAACTACCAGCAGGCCGCAATTGCCATTCTTGGTGATACAAATAAATACAAGTCTGAAACCATCTGCAGCAGACATGGTCTGAAACAGATAGTGGCTGGAGCAACAAGAAAGACCAGTCAATTAGACTCAATCTTCACTAACATTTCCTGCATGTATGAGTCACCAGAGCATTTGCCTCCTGTTGGCTCCTCTGACCATGAGACTATTCTGTTAAATGCTGGAAATTGGCCTACCAAACCTATTAATCACATTATTTGTAGAAAGCGTACCCCTGAAACAAATAGGCAATTGGGCCTTCTCATGAATACTACTGACTTTTCTCACATTCTTGAGGCTACGGACCCTGAGGCTAAGGTTAGTGCCTTCACTTCTACGATCAGGTCTATCTTGGATAAAACAATTCCATTTAAGAAAGTCTCCATCACAAATAATGATAAACCCTGGATGACCATACAAATTAAGAATCTGATAAAAGACAGACAGCTTGCTTTCTGTTCTGGGAACAAAACAACTTACAGTAAACTAAAAACAATTATAGCCCAAAAAATCAAGAATGCAAAGAAACAATACTATATACATGAGGTCAAGGAACTGCAAAGCACTAAGCCTAAACAATGGTTTAAGTCTGTGAAGGCATTAATGGGGATGGAAGGAGATAAGAGTGACATGGTGTCTCAGGATCATAACATCATGCAATATGAGTGTGACAACTTGGCAAAGCACTTTGCTTCTGTGTGGGATTATGCAAGTCACATTTCACCATCTGAGGAAGAGGTTACCTGCAAGTTATCCAATTGTAGTATACCTCTTCTGAGTATTGGACAAGTTAAGGTTAGACTTCGCAAAGTGAAGGCTGCAAAGGCTGCTGGTCCTGACGGCATCCCTCCTTGGATGTTAAAGACCTTTCATGAGGAGCTGGCACCGGTACTATGTGATATCTTTAACATGTGCTTGCAAAATAATATTTTTCCAAAACAATGGAAGGAGGCTATGGTCAAGGCTGTTCCCAAAAAAACAAAGCCCAGTTTTCCAACAGATTATAGGCAGATTTCACTACTCAGCTGTGTTGGAAAAGTGTATGAAGGAAACCTCAGAGATGCCATTCTGGAGGATACAGTTGCTAAAATTCAACCATCACAACATGGCTTCATGGCAAACAGATCCACTGACACTGCACTGATTCATATTCTGCAACACTGGCATGAAGCACTCAATAGCAATCCTAAATTGGACATTCATGCTGTTTTTGTTGATTTTACTCGAGCTTTTGACACAGTTGATCATTGTCAACTGCTTTATGCTTTAGCTGAGATGAATGTCAGACGTCCACTTTGGCTCAGCGTAAGGAGCTATCTGAGTAACAGAGAGCAAAAGGTAAAGTGGGGCTCCTGTGTGTCTAACTCCTACCCAATTTCAGCTGGTGTTCCCCAGGGGGGACTTCTATCCCCTCTGCTTTTTGTAATCTCCATAAACAGCTTGGATTCCCGCCTGCCTCCTTCAGTAATCCCGGTGAAATATGCCGATGATTTAACAATCACTGAATTTTTAATGGGATCCTTACCAGGGTTAACACAGAAGGCTTTGGATTCAGTGGCGGAATGGGGACATGAATTTTCATTGGCAATGAATGGAGGTAAGACAGTGGACATGGTCATTAGCGCCAGGAAAGACAAAAACATTCCCTGCCCTTCCTCTCCTGTAATATCAGGACATCTAATTAGCAGAGTTTCCACCTTTAAACTACTTGGAGTTCAAATTTCTTCTGATCTGTCGTGGGGCGCACACATTAAGTACATGATTTCGAAGGTGCGTCCTAGAATTCACTATCTCTGTGTTGCTAAAAACGCGGGTCTCCCATGTGATGTTTTAATGAAAATATATTTGACATTTATACGGCCAGTTCTTGAGTACGCTAGTCCAGTATGGAGTGGACTACCAAAAGGTCTCTCTGATGAGTTGGAAAGGGTCCAAAAACGTTGCTGTCGGATAATAGGTGTTCCAACTTCTTCTCTCCCATCACTGAGTGAGAGGCGTGATGAGGCCACTATACGTACTTTTACAAAACTACTCAAGGACAGTTCATCACCGTTGCATTGTTTCCTGTCTGTGGCTCCAACACCTACTTACCTACTACGGCAGCGTAGAGAACTTATTGTGCCCAAGAGTAAATCAAAAAGACATGAACTTTCTTTTATTCCACGTGCTCTTAAACTGTTTTATAAATAACTTGCAGGTTCTGCTTGTATGAAGCCTGATGTATTTCAGGTTTTTGTATGCATCTGTTTTA
>NW_027509214.1:500000-505000 GCF_051911475.1 Siphateles boraxobius
GGATGCGAGCAGGAATGAGAGGTAGAGTTGTGTGTCGTCAGCATAGCAGTGATGGAAAACCCATGTTTCTGAATGACAGATCCTAGTGAAGACATGTAGATGGAGAAGAGAAGCGGTCCCAGCACTGAGCCCTGAGGCACTCCAGAAGCTGTGTGTTTAATCACATGGGTTAGTGTTACAGCGAGCCTGTGGTCGGTGAATCTGGGTTGTGTTTACATTCTGTTCTCGTGACTGTGAGTCTTTAACCACACATTAGATGAATGTGAGGTGATTTCAGACTTCAGTATGAGTGGATATGTCCAGATATATCCTTGAACATAAAAACAGACTCAAATGAGGCACATAATTGTGACGCAGCTCAGATCATTCGATTCATTATTAGAGTTTTATGATATTGCAGATCTCTTCTGAAACTCAAGCAGGGACACTCATATGAGATTACAAATGTACACTTTAGTGACACTGACAGTTAAAGGATTAGTTCACTTTAGAAACATCCTGGAATGTTTTCCTCAAAACCTTCATTTGTTTTCGACTGAAGAAAGAAAGACGTGAACATGTTGGATGTCGTGAGGGAGAGTAAATTATCAGGAGATTTAAATTCTGAAGTGAACTAATCCTTTAAGAGCTTATGATCATAAATTATGTGTGTACCTACGTGTAAATGTACGCTCAGTGTCAAACTCATCATCTCTAATGTCTCTGGTAGTTTTATTATGTCTTTGTGGTGTAAGATAAAGAATATCCCTGGAGAAGCAGAAATATTATATCTTTAAGCAGAACCCAGTGGAATATTCCAGAAGGAAATATTTCTCCAGGTGTATTAAAGTGCCATATTCCCCAGAAACACATTAAGGCGGTTTACGGCTGAAACTCGACGCCGATATTGACTCGGACGGAATGCATAATATTATCTTAGGCTGCTGTTTCCACAGATTCAAGATGTCAGGATTGTGTCGAATCCTTTAGCTGGAAACAGATTGTCGGGTGAAAGAGTTTGCTGAATGAAGGATTGCAACATCAGAGCAGAAAGACTGTGTTTGTTTCTAAGAGAACGGTCTCGTATTGCAGACGCTAAACACCATGACAACATCAGGAGAAACTAAACAGCAAACAGAAATCAGCTTTATTACAGTCATTAACTAAACGAGCGTTTAGTCTAAGCTTCATTACTGACGTCTGTCCTGCAGCAACAGTCTAAAACTCGATTTTCACACTAAGTTATTTCATTCAAATTAAGTCATTTTAGTTGGAGTAGAGATACCTGTGTGCGTGCGTGTGTGTGTTTGTGTGTGTGTGACAGAGAGACTGTGTGTGTGTGTGTGTGTGTGTGTGAGACAGTGTGTGTGTCTGTGTGACAGAGAGAGTGTGTGTGTGTGTGTGTGTGTGTGTGTGTGTGTGTGTGTGTGTGTGTGTGTGTGTGTGTGTGTGTGTGTGTGTGAGACAGAGTGTGTGTGTGTGTGAGAGAGAGACAGAGTGTGTGTGTGTGTGTGTGTGTGTGTGTGTGTGTGTGTGTGTGTGTGTGTGTGTGTGTGTGTGTGTGTGTGTGTGTGTGTGTGTGTGTGTGTGTGTGTGACTGAGAGAGTGTGTGTGTGTGTGTGTGTGCGTGCGTGCGTGTGTTTGTGTGGTGTTATGTTTCCAGTCTAATATCTCTTCTTTAGTTATTGGACTTCTGTGCTAGTTACAGTTTGTCCATAACGAACACCATGTTCAAGCATAAGGGTGTTCATCAGTGCACGTGTCACCAGGACACCCTAGGCCGTAGGTCGATGATCGACTTTGTGGTTGTTTTATCTGACCTGCGGCCGTATGTCTTGGACACTCGGGTGAAGAGAGGGGCGGAGCTGTCAACTGATCACCACCTGGTGGTAAGTTGGATCCGATGGCTGGGGAGGAAGCTGGACAGATTCGGCAGACCCAAGCGTACCGTAAGGGTCTGCTGGGAACGTTTGGGAGGCTGGAATCTGCTGGGAATCCCGAGGGAGGCTGGAGATATTGAGTCCGAGTGGACCATGTTCTCCACCTCCATTGTCGAAGCGGCTGCTCGGAGCTGTGGCCGTAAGGTCTCCGGTGCCTGTCGAGGCTCCAATCCCCGAACCCGGTGGTGGACACCGGAAGTAAAGGATGCTGTCAAGCTGAAGAAGGAGTCCTATCAGGCCTGGTTGGCTTGTGGGACTCCTGAGGCAGCTGACGGGTACCGGCAGGCCAAGCGGACTGCAGCCCAGGTGGTTGTGGAGGCAAAAACTCGGGCCTGGGAGGAGTTCAGTGAGGCCATGGAGAAGGACTATCGGCTGGCCTCGAAGAGATTCTCACAAACTGTCCGGCGCCTCAGGAGGGGGAAGCAGTGCCCTACCAACGCTGTTTGCAGTGGAGGTGGGCAGCTGTTGACCTCAACTGGGGATGTCGTCGGACGGTGGAAGGAATACTTCGAGGATCTCCTCAATCCCGTTGTCACGTCTTCCATTGAGGAAGCCGAGGCTGAGGGCTCAGAGGTGGACTCATCCATCACCCTAGCTGAAGTCACAGAGCAAGTCGAGAAACTCCTCAGTGGCAAGGCACCGGGGGTGGATGAGATCCGCCCTGAGTACCTCAAGTCTCTGGATGTTGTGGGGCTGTCTTGGCTAACACGCAGCATCGCGTGGCGGTCGGGGACAGTGCCTCTGGGATGGCAGACCGGGGTGGTGGTCCCTCTTTTTAAGAAGGGGGACCGGAGGGTGTGTTCCAACTACAGGGGGATCACACTTCTCAGCCTCCCTGGGAAAGTCTATGCCAGGGTACTGGAGAGGAGAATATGGCCGATAGTGGAACCTCAGATTCAGGAGGAACAGTGCGGTTTTCGTCCGGGCCGTGGAACACTGGACCAGCTCTATACACTCTACAGGGTGCTGGAGGGTTCATGGGAGTTTGCCCAACCAATCCACATGTGCTTTGTGGATTTGGTGAAGGCATTCGACTGTGTCCCTCGCGGCGGCCTGTCGAGGGTGCTCTGGGAGTATGGGGTCCGGGGTCCTTTGCTAAGGGCTGTCCGGTCCCTGTATGACTGAAGCAGGAGCTTGATTCGCATTGCCGTCAGTAAGTCAGACTTCTTCCCGGTGCATGTTGGACTCCAGCAGGGCTGCCCTTTGTCGCCGGTTCTGTTGATAATTTTTATGGACAGAATTTCTAGGCGCAGCCAGGGGCCGGAGGGTGTCAGGTTTGGGGACCACACGATTTCGTCTCTGCTCTTTGCGGATGATGTTGTCGTGTTGGCACCTTCAGACCAGGACCTTCAGCATGCACTGGGACGGTTTGGAGCCGAGTGTGAAGCGGCTGGGATGAGAATCAGCACCTCCAAATCCGAGGCCATGGTCCTCAGTCGGAAAAGGGTGGCTTGCTCACTTCAGGTTGGTGGAGAGTTCCTGCCTCAAGTGGAGGAGTTCAAGTATCTTGGGGTTTTGTTCACGAGTGAGGGAAGGATGGAACGGGAGATTGACAGACGGATCGGTGCAGCTTCTGCAGTAATGCGGTCGATGTACCGGTCTGTCGTTGTGAAGAAGCGGCTTAGCTCTGGATTTACCGGTCAATCTACGTTCCTACTCTCACCTATGGTCATGAGGTGTGGGTCATGACCGAAAGGACAAGATCCTGGATACAGGCGGCCGAAATGAGCTTTCTCCGCAGGGTGGCTGGGCGATCCCTTAGGGATAGGTTGGGAAGCTCGGCCACTCGGGAGGAGCTCAGAGTAGAGCCGCTGCTCCTCCTCATCGAGAGGGGTCAGCTGAGGTGGCTGGGGCATCTGTTCCGGATGCCTCCTGGACGCCTTCCTGGGAAGGTGTTCCGGGCACGTCCCACTGGGAGGAGACCCCGGGGAAGACCTAGGACACGCTGGAGGGACTATGTCTCCCGGCTGGCCTGGGAACGCCTCTGTGTCCCCCCAGAAGAGCTGGAGGAAGTGTCTAGGGAGAGGGAAGTCTGGGTATCTCTGCTTAGACTGCTGGCCCCGCGACCCAGATTAGCGGAAGAAGATGGATGGATGGATGGATGGATGGATGGATGGATGGATATCTCTTCTTTATGACTTTTCTAGGCCGTTCTTTATTTTTTGTATGCTGTTGTTTTGTGATTCACACTTTTACTCAGTATGATGTATGATATATGAAGCCAAACGGATTACGCTCTTCCTCCGCTGGAGATCTGGACTCATTCTGTCATTAACACTGATTATCTGATCGGTTAAGTGCCTGAATGAGGAACGTTTCAGCAGAATTCAAACACATGGAAACCCTGTAATCGGTTTCTCAGAGAAGCTGATGATGAGCTCGAGAGAGTTTGGATCCGAGACTGCCAGTGCATAAAGATAAAACTTAAATGCAATGTATTTTATTTCAGTTTACAGCTTCATTCTGATATGTTACATCAGTCTCTCGTTCGTGTGAGAGAGCAACAATCCCAGTGTGTGACAGCAGTTTCACATCTCAGACTTTTACTGTTTTATGGAGATTCCTCAAGCCAAACGTTGCCAATATCTTTAATTATGTCGTTTTATAACATTATACGCATTAAACAAACACTGTTGCTAAGAAAGGAAGTATTTGGCTGATAAAAAGTGTTACATGACCTGCTCTGACCCAAAAATATGAATGATTCATGAATAATTCCACACACACACTTGACCTGGAAAGAGAGAAAAACACGGCGCTGGACTTTGATTCTGAGAGCCACACAAATCGCTTTATATTCAGTCGTCAAATGGAAGAGGAGATTTCCAAATCACACATTCTCTAGTTGTAATCGAGTTTTTCCGAGAGCACAAATTGAAAACAAGTGAGCAGAAACATCTGTTTTCCATCAGTCCTGACATGATCGTTCCACTGGCTTCGGGTTATTCTGGCCGTATCAGTTGATCATTTGCCCACGTTTGCTGTCTTATGTCTAAATGAGAAATATCAGCATCGCTCGTTAATGTTCAATCACGTACAGCGATTAATAATCAGAGCTGGAAACTGTGGCTGGATTACTAT
>NW_027509214.1:510000-520000 GCF_051911475.1 Siphateles boraxobius
ACACATCTGCACACATCTACACACATCTACACACATCTGCACACATCTACACACATCTACACACATCTACACACATCTGCACACACCTGCACACATCTACACACATCTACACACACCTGGACACATCTACATCCATCTACACACATCTACACACATCTACACACACCTGCACACATCTACACACACCTGCACACATCTACACACATCTGCACACATCTGCACACATCTACACACATCTACACACATCTGCACACATCTACACACATCTACACACATCTACACACATCTACACACATCTACACACATCTACACACATCTGCACACATCTACACACATCTGCACACACCTGCACACATCTACACACATCTACACACATCTGCACACATCTACACACATCTACACACATCTGCACACATCTACACACATCTACACACATCTGCACACATCTACACACATCTACACACATCTACACACATCTACACACATCTACACACATCTGCACACATCTACACACATCTACACACATCTACACACATCTACACACATCTGCACACATCTACACACATCTACACACATCTACACACATCTACACACATCTGCACACATCTGCACACATCTACACACATCTGCACACATCTGCACACATCTACACACATCTACACACATCTACACACATCTGCACACATCTGCACACATCTACACACATCTACACACATCTGCACACATCTACACACATCTACACACATCTACACACATCTACACACATCTGCACACACCTGCACACATCTACACACATCTACACACACCTGGACACATCTACATCCATCTACACACATCTACACACATCTACACACATCTGCACACATCTACACACATCTACACACATCTACACACATCTACACACATCTACACACATCTGCACACACCTGCACACATCTACACACATCTACACACACCTGGACACATCTACATCCATCTACACACATCTACACACATCTACACACATCTGCACACATCTACACACATCTACACACATCTACACACATCTGCACACACCTGCACACATCTACACACATCTACACACACCTGGACACATCTACATCCATCTACACACATCTACACACATCTACACACACCTGCACACATCTACACACACCTGCACACATCTACACACATCTGCACACATCTACACACATCTACACACATCTACACACATCTGCACACACCTGCACACATCTACACACATCTGCACACATCTGCACACATCTACACACATCTACACACATCTACACACATCTGCACACATCTGCACACATCTGCACACATCTACACACATCTGCACACATCTACACACATCTACACACATCTGCACACATCTGCACACATCTGCACACATCTACACACATCTACACACATCTGCACACACCTGCACACATCTACACACATCTACACACATCTACACACATCTGCACACACCTGCACACACCTGCACACATCTACACACATCTACACACATCTACACACATCTGCACACATCTGCACACACCTGCACACATCTACACACATCTACACACATCTACACACATCTGCACACACCTGCACACATCTGCACACATCTACACACATCTGCACACATCTACACACATCTGCACACATCTACACACATCTACACACATCTGCACACATCTGCACACATCTACACACATCTACACACATCTACACACATCTGCACACACCTGCACACATCTGCACACATCTACACACATCTACACACATCTACACACATCTGCACACATCTACACACATCTACACACACCTACACACATCTACACACATCTACACACATCTACACACATCTACACACATCTGCACACATCTACACACATCTACACACATCTACACACATCTGCACACACCTGCACACATCTACACACATCTACACACATCTACACACATCTGCACACACCTGCACACATCTACACACATCTACACACATCTACACACATCTACACACATCTGCACACATCTACACACATCTGCACACATCTACACACATCTACACACATCTACACACATCTACACACATCTACACACATCTACACACATCTGCACACATCTACACACATCTGCACACATCTGCACACATCTACACACATCTACACACATCTGCACACATCTACACACATCTACACACATCTACACACATCTACACACATCTGCACACATCTACACACATCTGCACACATCTACACACATCTGCACACATCTGCACACATCTACACACATCTACACACATCTACACACATCTGCACACATCTACACACATCTGCACACATCTACACACATCTACACACATCTACACACATCTGCACACATCTACACACATCTGCACACATCTACACACATCTGCACACATCTACACACATCTACACACATCTGCACACATCTGCACACATCTGCACACATCTGCACACATCTACACACATCTGCACACATCTGCACACATCTGCACACACCTGCACACATCTACACACATCTACACACATCTACACACATCTGCACACATCTGCACACATCTACACACATCTGCACACATCTACACACATATGCACACATCTGCACACATCTACACACATCTGCACACATCTACACACATCTACACACATCTACACACATCTACACACATTCAATTCAATTCAATTCAAATTTATTTGTATAGCGCTTTTCCCAATACACATTGTCTCAAAGCAGCTTTACAGAAATTGCATTTCGGAAATGTACATAGAAAAATACAGTTAGTTAATCAAGTATTAATTTATGGCATAACATATCGCCGGCTTTGAGTCGTCTCTTCACAGGCGTCGAGTCGTCTCTTCACAGGCGTTGGGGCATCTGAAGTCTCCGTGAGAGGCTGGATACAAACTGGAGCTGACGAACGCTATTTACCTCGGGACTAGCGTCCCGAGATAACAGCAGAAAGGCAGATGGGAAATAATTAGCATAGCTGATGTTCATAATGTTAATGCATTCGAACTGATTCAGCAGTAGTATTAAAGGTTAAGCATTAAGTGAATGCTTGGTTAAAGAGATGCGTCTTTAATCTAGTTTTAAACTGGGACAGCGAGTCTGAGTCTCGTACAATATCAGGAAGGCTATTCCAGAGTTTAGGAGCTAAATGTGAGAACGCCCTCCCTCCTTTAGTGGACTTAGATATCCTAGGAATGACCAGAAGCCTCGAATTTAGTGATCTTAAAGAGCGCGATGGATTGTATGGCGATAGAAGGTCTGTTAAATACACAGGAGCTAAACCATTTAGGGCTTTATAGGTCAGTAGGAATACTTTGTAATTGATACGTAACTTAATAGGTAACCAGTGTAGAGATGATAAAATAGGTGTTATATGATCATATTTCCTTGATCTAGTAAGAACTCTAGCAGCTGCATTTTGCACTAACTGTAGCTTGTTTATTGAGGATGCAGGACAGCCAGCTAATAAAGCATTACAGTAATCTAGTCTCGAGGTCATGAATGCATGAACTAACTTTTCTGCATCAGAAACAGATAGCATGTTGCGTAGCTTAGCAATGTTTCTAAGGTGGAAAAAGGCTGTTCTTGTAATATATGAAATATGATTTTCGAAAGTCAAGTTGCGGTCTAGTATAACACCCAGGTCTTTTACTGTAGTGGATAAAGTAACAGGACATCCTTCTAAATTAAAGTTGTATTGTAAGGGATTTTGTGGGTAGTTTTTTGGACCAATAAGTAATACCTCCGTTTTATCTGAATCTAGTAGCAGGAAATTACACGTCATCCAGCATTTTATATCATTTAGACACTCTGTCAATTTAGATAAGTTAGTGTTTTCATCTGGTCGTGATGAGATATATAATTGAGTGTCATCAGCATAACAGTGGAAATTAATTCCATGTTTTCTTATAATATTACCAAGTGGCAGCATATATATTGAGAATAGCAGAGGGCCTAACACCGATCCTTGCGGCACTCCATAGTCTACTGACGTTATCTTTGATTTTTCCCCGTTTAAACAGACAAAATGGTAACGGTCTGATAAGTAAGATCTAAACCAGCTTAATGCCTGTCCCTGAACACCAGTGTAGTTTTGTAGTCGATCCAGGAGTATTTTATGATCGATAGTGTCGAACGCAGCACTAAGATCGAGTAGAACTAGTATTGAGATACAGCCTTGGTCAGAAGCTAAAAGTAAATCATTTGTAATTTTAACTAGCGCAGTTTCTGTGCTATGATGCGGTCTGAATCCTGACTGGAATTTTTCATAGATATCATTTTCTTGTAAGAAAGAGCACAATTGAGCGGACACAATTTTTTCTAGTATTTTAGGCATAAATGGACACATCTACACACATCTACACACATCTGCACACATCTACACACATCTACACACATCTACACACATCTACACACATCTACACACATCTACACACATCTGCACACATCTACACACATCTGCACACATCTACACACATCTGCACACATCTACACACATCTACACACATCTACACACATCTACACACATCTACACACATCTGCACACATCTACACACATCTGCACACATCTACACACATCTACACACATCTACACACATCTGCACACATCTACACACATCTGCACACATCTACACACATCTACACACATCTGCACACATCTGCACACATCTACACACATCTACACACATCTACACACATCTACACACATCTACACACATCTGCACACATCTACACACATCTGCACACATCTGCACACATCTGCACACATCTACACACATCTGCACACATCTACACACATCTGCACACATCTACACACATCTGCACACATCTGCACACATCTACACACATCTGCACACATCTGCACACATCTACACACATCTGCACACATCTACACACATCTGCACACATCTACACACATCTGCACACATCTGCACACATCTACACACATCTGCACACATCTACACACATCTGCACACATCTGCACACATCTACACACATCTGCACACATCTGCACACACCTGCACACATCTACACACATCTACACACATCTACACACATCTGCACACATCTACACACATCTGCACACATCTACACACATCTACACACATCTGCACACATCTACACACATCTACACACATCTACACACATCTACACACATCTGCACACATCTACACACATCTGCACACATCTACACACATCTGCACACATCTGCACACATCTACACACATCTACACACATCTACACACATCTGCACACATCTACACACATCTGCACACATCTACACACATCTACACACATCTACACACATCTGCACACATCTACACACATCTGCACACATCTACACACATCTGCACACATCTACACACATCTACACACATCTGCACACATCTGCACACATCTGCACACATCTGCACACATCTACACACATCTGCACACATCTGCACACATCTGCACACACCTGCACACATCTACACACATCTACACACATCTACACACATCTACACACATCTGCACACATCTACACACATCTGCACACATCTACACACATATGCACACATCTGCACACATCTACACACATCTGCACACATCTACACACATCTACACACATCTACACACATCTACACACATTCAATTCAATTCAATTCAAATTTATTTGTATAGCGCTTTTCCCAATACACATTGTCTCAAAGCAGCTTTACAGAAATTGCATTTCGGAAATGTACATAGAAAAATACAGTTAGTTAATCAAGTATTAATTTATGGCATAACATATCGCCGGCTTTGAGTCGTCTCTTCACAGGCGTCGAGTCGTCTCTTCACAGGCGTTGGGGCATCTGAAGTCTCCGTGAGAGGCTGGATACAAACTGGAGCTGACGAACGCTATTTACCTCGGGACTAGCGTCCCGAGATAACAGCAGAAAGGCAGATGGGAAATAATTAGCATAGCTGATGTTCATAATGTTAATGCATTCGAACTGATTCAGCAGTAGTATTAAAGGTTAAGCATTAAGTGAATGCTTGGTTAAAGAGATGCGTCTTTAATCTAGTTTTAAACTGGGACAGCGAGTCTGAGTCTCGTACAATATCAGGAAGGCTATTCCAGAGTTTAGGAGCTAAATGTGAGAACGCCCTCCCTCCTTTAGTGGACTTAGATATCCTAGGAATGACCAGAAGCCTCGAATTTAGTGATCTTAAAGAGCGCGATGGATTGTATGGCGATAGAAGGTCTGTTAAATACACAGGAGCTAAACCATTTAGGGCTTTATAGGTCAGTAGGAATACTTTGTAATTGATACGTAACTTAATAGGTAACCAGTGTAGAGATGATAAAATAGGTGTTATATGATCATATTTCCTTGATCTAGTAAGAACTCTAGCAGCTGCATTTTGCACTAACTGTAGCTTGTTTATTGAGGATGCAGGACAGCCAGCTAATAAAGCATTACAGTAATCTAGTCTCGAGGTCATGAATGCATGAACTAACTTTTCTGCATCAGAAACAGATAGCATGTTGCGTAGCTTAGCAATGTTTCTAAGGTGGAAAAAGGCTGTTCTTGTAATATATGAAATATGATTTTCGAAAGTCAAGTTGCGGTCTAGTATAACACCCAGGTCTTTTACTGTAGTGGATAAAGTAACAGGACATCCTTCTAAATTAAAGTTGTATTGTAAGGGATTTTGTGGGTAGTTTTTTGGACCAATAAGTAATACCTCCGTTTTATCTGAATCTAGTAGCAGGAAATTACACGTCATCCAGCATTTTATATCATTTAGACACTCTGTCAATTTAGATAAGTTAGTGTTTTCATCTGGTCGTGATGAGATATATAATTGAGTGTCATCAGCATAACAGTGGAAATTAATTCCATGTTTTCTTATAATATTACCAAGTGGCAGCATATATATTGAGAATAGCAGAGGGCCTAACACCGATCCTTGCGGCACTCCATAGTCTACTGACGTTATCTTTGATTTTTCCCCGTTTAAACAGACAAAATGGTAACGGTCTGATAAGTAAGATCTAAACCAGCTTAATGCCTGTCCCTGAACACCAGTGTAGTTTTGTAGTCGATCCAGGAGTATTTTATGATCGATAGTGTCGAACGCAGCACTAAGATCGAGTAGAACTAGTATTGAGATACAGCCTTGGTCAGAAGCTAAAAGTAAATCATTTGTAATTTTAACTAGCGCAGTTTCTGTGCTATGATGCGGTCTGAATCCTGACTGGAATTTTTCATAGATATCATTTTCTTGTAAGAAAGAGCACAATTGAGCGGACACAATTTTTTCTAGTATTTTAGGCATAAATGGACACATCTACACACATCTACACACATCTGCACACATCTACACACATCTACACACATCTACACACATCTACACACATCTACACACATCTACACACATCTGCACACATCTACACACATCTGCACACATCTACACACATCTGCACACATCTACACACATCTACACACATCTACACACATCTACACACATCTACACACATCTGCACACATCTACACACATCTGCACACATCTACACACATCTGCACACATCTACACACATCTGCACACATCTACACACATCTACACACATCTGCACACATCTGCACACATCTACACACATCTACACACATCTACACACATCTACACACATCTACACACATCTGCACACATCTACACACATCTGCACACATCTGCACACATCTGCACACATCTACACACATCTGCACACATCTACACACATCTGCACACATCTACACACATCTGCACACATCTGCACACATCTGCACACATCTACACACATCTGCACACATCTGCACACATCTACACACATCTGCACACATCTACACACATCTGCACACATCTACACACATCTGCACACATCTGCACACATCTACACACATCTGCACACATCTACACACATCTGCACACATCTGCACACATCTACACACATCTGCACACATCTGCACACACCTGCACACATCTACACACATCTACACACATCTACACACATCTGCACACATCTACACACATCTGCACACATCTACACACATCTACACACATCTGCACACATCTACACACATCTGCACACATCTACACACATCTGCACACATCTACACACATCTGCACACATCTACACACATCTACACACATCTGCACACATCTACACACATCTGCACACATCTACACACATCTGCACACATCTACACACATCTACACACACCTGGACACATCTACACCCATCTACACACATCTACACACATCTGCACACATCTACACACACCTGCACACATCTACACACATCTGCACACATCTGCACACATCTACACACATCTACACACATCTGCACACATCTGCACACACCTGCACACATCTGCACACATCTACACACATCTGCACACACCTGCACACATCTGCACACATCTACACACATCTACACACATCTGCACACATCTGCACAAATCTACACACATCTGCACACATCTACACACATCTACACACATCTGCACACATTTACACACATCTGCACACATCTACACACATCTGCACACATCTACACACACCTGCACACATCTACACACATCTGCACACATCTACACACATCTGCACACATCTACACACATCTGCACACATCTACACACATCTGCACACATCTACACACATCTACACACATCTACACACATCTGCACACATCTACACACATCTGCACACATCTACACACATCTACACACATCTGCACACATCTGCACACATCTACACACACCTGGACACATCTACACCCATCTACACACATCTACACACATCTGCACACATCTACACACACCTGCACACATCTACACACATCTGCACACATCTGCACACATCTACACACATCTACACACATCTGCACACATCTGCACACATCTGCACACACCTGCACACATCTACACACATCTGCACACATCTGCACACATCTACACACATCTGCACACACCTGCACACATCTGCACACATCTACACACATCTACACACATCTGCACACATCTGCACACATCTACACACATTTACACACATCTACACACCCTGCACACATCCGCACACATTTGCACTGATCTGCACACATCTGCACACATCTACACACATCTGCACACATCCGCACACATCTACACACATCTGCACACATCTACACACCCTGCACACATCCGCACACATTTGCACACATCTGCACACATCTGCACACATCTACACACATCTGCACACATATGCACACATCTACACACATCTGCACACATCTGCACACATCTACACACATCTGCACACATCCGCACACATTTACACACATCTACACACATCTGCACACACCTGCACACATCTGCACACATCTACACACATCTACACACCCTGCACACATCTACACACAGCTGCACTCATCTACACACATCTGCACACATCTACACACATCTGCACACATCTACACACAGCTGCACTCATCTACACACAGCTGCACTCATCTACACACATCTACACACAGCTGCACACAGCTGCACTCATCTACACACATCTACACTCATCTACACACAGCTGCACACATCTGCACACATCTACACACATCTGCACACATCTACACACAGCTGCACTCATCTACACACAGCTGCACACAGCTGCACTCATCTACACACATCTACACACAGCTGCACACAGCTGCACTCATCTACACACATCTACACTCATCTACACACAACTGCACACATCTGCACACATCTACACACATCTGCACACATCTACACACACCTGCACACATCTACACACATCTGCACACATCTACACACATCTGCACACATCTACACACATCTGCACACATCTACACACATCTGCACACATCTACACACATCTACACACATCTACACACATCTGCACACATCTACACACATCTGCACACATCTACACACATCTACACACATCTGCACACATCTGCACACATCTACACACA
>NW_027509214.1:525000-527500 GCF_051911475.1 Siphateles boraxobius
TTGCACCAGGTGAGCTTGAGCTAGAACACATGAAATATCTGAACCGGTGAGGTTTGTTGAGTGTCACGTTTTGACTGCAAGTTAGAAATAAGGCTAGTCAAAGGAGTGGTCCAAAATAGCTGAGCACAACAAATGTTTGAATGGGTTTTCCCCAAATTCAACTGAAAATGCAACTTTTAATGACTTCTGCAGTCTCAAAATTATTTAACCCCTTCATGACAAGCATCTTTAGCTCTTATTAGAACACAGTTTTGCTGTTATGAGCTTCAGCAAACGAGATGTACAATCGACAGCAGCTTCTGCTTCTGAGGAATCTGAGCCGTTCCTCGTGAGCAATGGACTCCAGTTCAGGAATACTCTCGGCCTTCTTCAAATCCCATCAGAGATTGTCTATGGGGTTCGAGTCAGGAGACTGTGATGCCACTGCAACTCCCAGGACTTCTTCTGAAACAAAGCCTTGGTGGACTTTGAGGAACGCTGGGATCGTTGTCCTGTTGAAGGTCCTGTTCAGCTCCTCACTGAATCCTCAAGGATCTCCTGATACTTCAGTGAATCATCTCTCCTTCCTCACGCTGCAGGTTTCCAGAGCCGGAGGATATAGATCAGCTGCAGAGCATCACTGACCCATCACTGACCCATCACAGACCCACCACTGACCCATCACTGACCCATCACTGACCCATCACAGACCCACCACTGACCCATCACTGACCCATCACTGACCCATCACTGACCCATCACAGACCCATCACTGACCCACCACTGACCCATCACAGACCCATCACAGACCCATCACTGACCCACCACTGACCCATCACAGACCCACCACTGACCCATCACAGACCCATCACAGACCCATCACTGACCCATCACTGACCCACCACTGACCCACCACTGACCCATCACAGACCCACCACTGACCCATCACTGACCCATCACAGACCCATCACTGACCCACCACTGACCCATCACAGACCCACCACTGACCCACCACTGACCCATCACTGACCCATCACAGACCCATCACTGACCCACCACTGACCCATCACAGACCCACCACTCACCCATCACAGACCCACCACTGACCCATCACAGACCCATCACTGACCCACCACTGACCCATCACAGACCCACCACTGACCCATCACAGACCCATCACAGACCCATCACTGACCCACCACTGACCCACCACTGACCCATCACAGACCCACCACTGACCCATCACAGACCCACCACTGACCCATCACTGACCCATCACAGACCCATCACAGACCCATCACTGACCCACCACTGACCCATCACAGACCCACCACTGACCCATCACAGACCCACCACTGACCCATCACTGACCCATCACAGACCCATCACTGACCCACCACTGACCCATCACAGACCCACCACTGACCCATCACAGACCCACCACTGACCCATCACAGACCCATCACTGACCCACCACTGACCCATCACAGACCCACCACTGACCCATCACAGACCCACCACTGACCCATCACTGACCCATCACAGACCCATCACTGACCCACCACTGACCCATCACAGACCCACCACTGACCCATCAAAGACCCATCACTGACCCATCACTGACCCATCACTGACCCATCACAGACCCACCACTGACCCATCACTGACCCACCACTGACCCATCACTGACCCATCACTGACCCATCACTGACCCACCACTGACCCATCACAGACCCACCACTGACCCATCACTGATCCATCACTGACCCATCACAGACCCACCACTGACCCACCACTGACCCATCACTGACCCACCACTGACCCATCACAGACCCACCACTGACCCATCACTGACCCACCACTGACCCATCACTGACCCATCACAGATCCATCACTGACCCACCACTGACCCATCACAGACCCACCACTGACCCATCACAGACCCACCACTGACCCATCACTGACCCATCACAGACCCATCACAGACCCATCACTGACCCACCACTGACCCATCACAGACCCACCACTGACCCATCAAAGACCCATCACTGACCCATCACTGACCCATCACAGACCCACCACTGACCCATCACTGACCCACCACTGACCCATCACTGACCCATCACTGACCCATCACTGACCCACCACTGACCCATCACAGACCCACCACTGACCCATCACTGATCCATCACTGATCCATCACTGACCCATCACAGACCCACCACTGACCCACCACTGACCCATCACTGACCCACCACTGACCCATCACAGACCCACCACTGACCCATCACAGACCCATCACTGATCCTCATGCTGAACTGTAGACCATGTTCATCACAGCTCACGCTTCATTCTTCTTCCTCAGGACACACCGCTGATCCAGAGGGACGAAAAGCTCCAGTTTTATTTCATCGCTCCACAGAACAGAATCCCAAAACTTCTGTGGCTTATTAATATAATTTTGAGCACTTTTCTTGTGCTTTGGGTCAGTAGTGGTGTAGTTCTGGAGTTCTGATGCGTT
>NW_027509214.1:535000-562500 GCF_051911475.1 Siphateles boraxobius
ATAAAATCTATTATTATTATTATTATTAGTAGACTGTCAGTAGACTGTTGGGTTATGGTTAGATGTTCGGGTTCGGGTTAGTAGAATAAGTTGTAGTTGCCAAGTTCCTTATAGTGTTGAGGGACCATCAAAATAAAGTGTTAGTAGATATTAAGCAGAGACACTACTAATACTCTAATGACAGTTTATTGACATGTAGTTGCAAAGTTACTTATAGTTAGTAGAATGTTTAAAGTGGACCATCGAAATATAGTGTTACTTTTTTTCTTGTCAGTCTCAGTTTTTGACCTTTATCCCATTTTTTCCAGGGAGTTCTCCAGAATGTGCGGTTTGTTTTTGGAACGACGCTGGACGCGATTTTACGCAACAGAGGATGCGAGAGCTGTAAGTCTTTACTGTGGCTTAACTTTGTGAATGTGAATTAAAATTAGATTGTTAAATGCTATAAAACACACTTGTTTGATTGATTAAATATTGGAAAAATGTCAAATTTGATTTTCCTAAAGTTCAAATAATAAAGCATGGCGATAGTAGATCATGGGTTCGATTCCCAGGGAAAGCAAGAACTTGTAAAATAAAATGTAATAAATGCCTAAATTTAAATGAATAAAAAGAAAGTAGTGCTGGACAATGATCAATCGCATGCAAAATAAAAGTTTGTGTTTACATAATATGTGTGTACTGTGTATAATTATATAGTATACATAAATACACACATATGCATGTATATATTTAAGAAATATTTGCATGTATATACATAATTTATATTAAATATAAATATAAAAAATTTCTTAATTATATACATGTGTGTATTTATATATACGAAATAATTATACACAGCGCACACACATATATTATGTAAACACAAGCTTTTATTTTGGATGCGATTAATCGTTGCCCAGCACTAAAATGTAAATATGTATATTGTATTAAAGCTTAACCCCTCAATTAATATTTTGACAGCTACCTTCATCACAGATGTCATGAGCTTTGAGAACTCGGTGAATGGATCGAGTCCGGCGATCCGCACCGACTACACCGGACACAAGTCTAAAGGTCAGCTGATCCTCATGTGTTTGTGATGGGATGTTTCGGCACGGACTCATGGCATTAACGTCAGAATCCTTTCCCTCAGGTCTGCAGGACATCTGTGGCTTCTCCTGCGACGATCTGACCAGCATGTTCACGGAGCTCAAGGGACTCGGTGTGGTGGTGAAGCAGTTGTCAAGCGAGCTGCGCCAAGTGGTGAGGATGGAACCCAGCTGGAGACGTTTATGCATGAGTCTCTCCACCCTGTTTCTCTTGTAATGCCAGATATTTCTTCCTCAAGTCACTTTGAATTTACAGTTCTTTCTAATGACAGTTTCTCTGTGCTCTTTCCTGCCATTCAGACAGCAGACAACAACTTAATAATGAACCAGATTCAAATCCACAAAGGCGTTTGTCTGCACAACGGCATTGTTTACAGAGACAGATCCGAGTGGACGGTGGACAGCTGCACACACTGCACATGTCAGGTACAGCTCTCACTCTTCAACTGAGCTTTTCACTTTATACTGGTTAGTGCTGGTTTAGTGGGCAGACCAGATTTGACCGAGGACGGTTAAAGAGATACTTCCCCCAAAAGTGAAAATTAGCCAAAGTCATCCTAAGTGTAAATCACATTCTTCTTTCAGACGAATGCAATCAGAGTTATATAAAAAAAAATGTCCTGACTCTTCCAAGCTTTATAATGGCAGTGAATGGCTGTTTCTTCTTTGAAGTCCATAAGAGTGCATCTATCCATCATAACATCAGATGCACTTTTATGATGGATAGATGCACTTTTATGATGGACAGATGCACTTTTATGATGGACAGATGCACTTTTATGATGGACAGATGCACTTTTATGATGGATAGATGCACTTTTATGATGGATAGATGCACTTTTATGATGGATAGATGCACTTTTATGATGGACAGATGCACTTTTATGATGGATAGATGCACTTTTATGATGGACAGATGCACTTTTATGATGGACAGATACACTTTTATGATGGATAGATGCACTTTTATGATGGACAGATGCACTTTTATGATGGACAGATGCACTTTTATGATGGATAGATGCACTTTTATGATGGATAGATGCACTTTTATGACGGACAGATGCACTTTTATGATGGATAGATGCACTTTTATGATGGACAGATGCACTTTTATGATGGATAGATGCACTTTTATGATGGACAGATGCACTTTTATGATGGACAGATGCACTTTTATGATGGATAGATGCACTTTTATGATGGACAGATGCACTTTTATGATGGACAGATGCACTTTTATGATGGATAGATGCACTTTTATGACGGACAGATGCACTTTTATGATGGATAGATGCACTTTTATGATGGATAGATGTACTTTTATGATGGACAGATGCACTTTTATGATGGACAGATGCACTTTTATGATGGACAGATGCACTTTTATGATGGACAGATGCACTTTTATGATGGACAGATGCACTTTTATGATGATAGATGCACTTTTATGATGGACAGATGCACTTTTATGATGGATAGATGCACTTTTATGATGGACAGATGCACTTTTATGATGGACAGATGCACTTTTATGATGGATAGATGCACTTTTATGATGGATAGATGCACTTTTATGTTGGACAGATGCACTTTTATGATGGACAGATGCACTTTTATGATGGATAGATGCACTTTTATGATGGACAGATGCACTTTTATGATGGACAGATGCACTTTTATGATGGATAGATGCACTTTTATGATGGACAGATGCACTTTTATGATGGATAGATGCACTTTTATGATGGACAGATGCACTTTTATGATGGATAGATGCACTTTTATGATGGACAGATACACTTTTATGATGGATAGATGCACTTTTATGATGGATAGATGCACTTCTATGATGGATAGATGCACTTTTATGATGGACAGATGCACTTTTATGATGAATAGATGCACTTCTATGATGGATAGATGCACTTTTATGATGGACAGATGCACTTTTATGATGGACAGATGCACTTTTATGATGGACAGATGCACTTTTATGATGGACAGATGCACTTTTATGATGGACAGATACACTTTTATGATGAATAGATGCACTTCTATGATGAATAGATGCACTTCTATGATGGACAGATGCACTTTTATGATGGACAGATGCACTTTTATGATGGACAGATGCACTTTTATGATGGACAGATGCACTTTTATGATGATAGATGCACTTTTATGATGGACAGATGCACTTTTATGATGGATAGATGCACTTTTATGATGGACAGATGCACTTTTATGATGGATAGATGCACTTTTATGTTGGACAGATGCACTTTTATGATGGACAGATGCACTTTTATGATGGATAGATGCACTTTTATGATGGACAGATGCACTTTTATGATGGACAGATGCACTTTTATGATGGATAGATGCACTTTTATGATGGACAGATGCACTTTTATGATGGATAGATGCACTTTTATGATGGACAGATGCACTTTTATGATGGATAGATGCACTTTTATGATGGACAGATACACTTTTATGATGGATAGATGCACTTTTATGATGGATAGATGCACTTCTATGATGGATAGATGCACTTTTATGATGGACAGATGCACTTTTATGATGGATAGATGCACTTTTATGATGGACAGATGCACTTTTATGATGGACAGATGCACTTTTATGATGGATAGATGCACTTCTATGATGGACAGATGCACTTTTATGATGGAAAGATGCACTTTTATGATGGACAGATGCACTTTTATGATGGATAGATGCACTTTTATGATGGACAGATGCACTTTCATGATGGACAGATGCACTTTTATGATGGACAGATGCACTTTTATGATGGACAGATGCACTTTTATGATGGATAGATGCACTTCTATGATGGATAGATGCACTTTTATGATGATAGATGCACTTTTATGATGGATAGATGCACTTTTATGATGGACAGATGCACTTTCATGATGGACAGATGCACTTTCATGATGGACAGATGCACTTTTATGATGGACAGATGCACTTTTATGATGGACAGATGCACTTTTATTCAATTCAATTCAATTCAAATTTATTTGTATAGCGCTTTTCACAATACACATTGTCTCAAAGCAGCTTTACAGAAATTGCATTTCGGAAATGTACATAGAAAAATACAGTTAGTTAATCAAGTATTAATTTATGGCATAACATATCGCCGGCTTTGAGTCGTCTCTTCACAGGCGTCGAGTCGTCTCTTCACAGGCGTTGGGGCATCTGAAGTCTCCGTGAGAGGCTGGATACAAACTGGAGCTGACGAACGCTATTTACCTCGGGACTAGCGTCCCGAGATAACAGCAGAAAGGCAGATGGGAAATAATTAGCATAGCTGATGTTCATAATGTTAATGCATTCGAACTGATTCAGCAGTATCAAAGGTTAAGCATTAAGTGAATGCTTGGTTAAAGAGATGCGTCTTTAATCTAGTTTTAAACTGGGACAGCGAGTCTGAGTCTCGTACAATATCAGGAAGGCTATTCCAGAGTTTAGGAGCTAAATGCGCGAACGCCCTCCCTCCTTTAGTGGACTTAGATATCCTAGGAATGACCAGAAGCCTCGAATTTAGTGATCTTAAAGAGCGCGATGGATTGTATGGCGATAGAAGGTCTGTTAAATACACAGGAGCTAAACCATTTAGGGCTTTATAGGTCAGTAGGAATACTTTGTAATTGATACGTAACTTAATAGGTAACCAGTGTAGAGATGATAAAATAGGTGTTATATGATCATATTTTCTTGATCTAGTAAGAACTCTAGCAGCTGCATTTTGCACTAACTGTAGCTTGTTGATTGAGGATGTAGGACAGCCAGCTAATAAAGCATTACAGTAATCTAGTCTCGAGGTCATGAATGCATGAACTAACTTTTCTGCATCCGAAACAGATAGCATGTTGCGTAGCTTAGCAATGTTTCTAAGGTGGAAAAAGGCTGTTCTTGTAATATATGAAATATGATTTTCGAAAGTCAAGTTGCGGTCTAGTATAACACCCAGGTCTTTTACTGTAGTGGATAAAGTAACAGGACATCCTTCTAAATTAAAGTTGTATTGTAAGGGATTTTGTGGGTAGTTTTTTGGACCAATAAGTAGTACCTCCGTTTTATCTGAATTTAATAGCAGGAAATTACACGTCATCCAGCATTTTATATCATTTAGACACTCTGTCAATTTAGATAAGTTAGTGTTTTCATCTGGTCGTGATGAGATATATAATTGAGTGTCATCAGCATAACAGTGGAAATTAATTCCATGTTTTCTTATAATATTACCAAGTGGCAGCATATATATTGAGAATAGCAGAGGGCCTAACACCGATCCTTGCGGCACTCCATAGTCTACTGACGTTATCTTTGATTTTTCCCCATTTAGACAGACAAAATGGTAACGGTCTGATAAGTAAGATCTAAACCAGCTTAATGCCTGTCCCTGAACACCAGTGTAGTTTTGTAGTCGATCCAGGAGTATTTTATGATCGATAGTGTCGAACGCAGCGCTTAGATCGAGTAGAACTAGTATTGAGATACAGCCTTGGTCAGAAGCTAAAAGTAAATCATTTGTAATTTTAACTAGCGCAGTTTCTGTGCTATGATGCGGTCTGAATCCCGACTGGAATTTTTCATAGATATCATTTTCTTGTAAGAAAGAGCACAATTGAGCGGACACAATTTTTTCTAGTATTTTAGACATAAATGGAAGATTTGAGATGGGTCTGTAATTTGCTAAGTTATTTGGATCTAATTGCGGTTTCTTAATGAGAGGTTTTATTACTGCCAGCTTGAATATTTTTGGAACATGACCTAAAAATAAAGACGAGTTAATAATATTAAGAAGAGGCTCTTCGACTACAGGTAACACTTCTTTCAGTAGTTTAGTGGGTATTGGATCTAATAAACATGTTGTTGGTTTCGATGCAATGATAAGTTTATTTAGCTCTTCCTGTCCTATAGTTGTAAAGCGGTGTAGTTGTTCTAGAGGGGCCATAATTGAGGCTGAATCATAAGACATCATAGAGGATTGTATATTTACAATTGTGTTTCGGATGCTTTCTATTTTCTCATTGAAGTAATTCATAAAATCATTACTACTATACTGTAATGGAATATTTTGCTCTGGTGATGTTTGTTTATTTGTTAGTCTAGCCACGGTGTTGAATAAAAACCTTGGATTATTTTGGTTATTTTCTATTAGTTTGCGGAGATGCTCAGCTCTTGCTGCTTTTAGAGCCTTTTTATAACGTGACATACTGTCTTTCCACGCGATTCTAAAGACCTCTAAATTAGTTTGTTTCCATTTACGCTCTAAGTTACGAGTTTCTCTCTTGATTGCATGCGTAGCACTGTTGTACCATGGTGCTTTAGTTTTCTCTCTTACCTTTTTTAATCTAATTGGTGCAACAATATCTAGTGTACTAGAGAACATGGTGCTCAAACTGCTAGTCATTTCCTCTAGTTCATCTGTTTGTTTGGGTGCACTGCGCAGCTGAGATAGATCAGGTAAGCTATTTGAGAATCTATCTATAGTGGTTGGAAGGATTGTTCTGCCTGGTCGATAACGTTGCGCAACGTGACAAATTTCAGCAGTACGTATTATACAAGTTACCATGTAATGATCAGTGAGATCATCACTTTGCGGTATAATATTTATATCAGTTGGATTGGTTCCATATGATATAATTAAATCTAGTGTATGATTTAGACGATGAGTGGGACCACTGACGTTTTGCGTGACCCCAAAGGAGTTTAATAAATCTGTAAACGCAGTCCCTAACGCATCATTTGTATTATCTACGTGTATGTTAAAGTCTCCAACAATTATTGCTTTATCGACATTGACCAATAGATCTGAGAGAAAGTATGCAAACTCTTTTAAGAAATCAGCATAGGGCCCTGGAGGTCTATATAGGGTAGCCAAGGCTAGAGATAATATGGATTTGTTTCTTGCATCTAAGAGCGTAACATTTAGCACAAGTACTTCAAACGAATTAAACCTGTGACCTGTTTTCTGAGTAACATTAAGAATATCTCTATAGATTGTTGCAACACCGCCGCCACGACCGATCAGACGGGGCTCATGCTTATAACAGTGTCCTGGTGGAGTAGACTCATTTAGACCGAAATAATCATTTGGTTTAAGCCAGGTTTCAGTAAGGCAAAGTACATCGAAACTATTATCTGTGACCATTTCATTTACAATAACCGCCTTAGGTGTGAGCGATCTAATGTTTAGAAGACCTAGCTTTAGAAATTGTTTTTGTTCACTGATATTTAGATTTTCTGGTTTAATTACAATAAGATTTTTGCTAGATCCTACACTAGATTTATTGTTTGGCCTCACTAAGCGAGGAATAGACACAGTTTCTATATAATGTTCTACACTACTTATATCAATTAAGTTGGGACAGCAAAGACTGTGATTTGGACTTTGACTTACTAGTCATATGGTGTGTAACGTCTTGGAGATGTTGTCCGACAGAACAGCCGCTCCGATTCTGCTGGGGTGCAGGCCATCAGCACGGTAGAGCCTAGGTCGCTCCCAGAACAGATTCCAATTATTTACAAAGAGCAGTTTCTGTTCATTACACCATGACATTAACCATTCATTTAGAGCAAATAATCTACTGAACCTTTCTTGTCCTAGTCGGTACGTGGGAAGCGGTCCAGACACGATGATCGTTGCTTCAGGCGATGTGCTGCGAACCGTCTCGATCAGGCTTCTGTAGTCCTTCTTCAGAACCTCCGTCTGCCGCAGCCTGATGTCGTTCGTCCCGGCGTGTAGGACCACAGCTCCGACGCGCTCGTCACCGTTCAGGATCTCGGGAATCTGTGCAGCGACATCAAGAACACGAGCACCAGGAAAGCAGTGAGTGCGCACCTTACGCTTACCTGAGGTAGCACGGACATGACGGACCATGGAAGTGCCGATGATCACGGCGGCGTCACGTTCCGGCTCGCGAAGAGGGGAGAAGCGGTTCCGGGTGGAGATCTCGAAGACCGGGAGGGGGGGGGAAGTCCTTGGTCTGGTCCTGGCTCGTGTCTTCCGCTGGTGGATCACCCAGGGTCCGTGGTGTTGCCTCGGTGCCGGAGTGAATGAGGGCAGAGATGATCGCGTCCTCCTGGGCAGAGAAACGCACGGAGTAGACGAAGTCGGAGTCAAAAAGTTACTAACCACTGACTTGTGAGCATCGGCGCGTGATGTTTCAAGCGTTGATCGCCGATCTCGCAGCTCGGCTTGCTTCACCAGCAGAACGCGGATCTGTTTCTCCACCGACTCCAGCTCCAATCGTACCGAAACCAGCTCGAATGTGTCCTCACCTGCACTCAGAGGTAACGTTAGACACACATCCGATATGTTCGCCATTATAACAGATGAACAGTAAATTAGTAGTGATACTACCAATATCACTACTAATTTAGGACTGAAATGATGGATATAACACGTATCCTTTCAGTCAAACGGGTGTAAAATGAGAGGGTCGATAGGCGCGAGGCCACGCGTGAAATGCTAGCGGGCTAAAGGCTAGTAGCCGAGATTCGGAAAGATGGATCTAAGTAGCGATATCAAAGCAATCCGATTGTTTTTTATAAGGAATAGTGTCGAGGATAAGTTCACATGATATAAAAATAGAAAGTGCTTGTTTATAAATGAGTGGTAAAGAAGAAAATCAGCGATTAATGAATCAATTCGACGGAGCTCCAAACACAAACACAGATCGCACGCGCATGCGCAAAAACGCATTTTATGATGGACAGATGCACTTTTATGATGGATAGATGCACTTTTATGATGATAGATGCACTTTTATGATGGATAGATGCACTTTTATGATGGACAGATGCACTTTCATGATGGACAGATGCACTTTTATGATGGACAGATGCACTTTTATGATGGATAGATGCACTTTTATGATGATAGATGCACTTTTATGATGGATAGATGCACTTTTATGGACCTCAAAACAGAAACTGCACTTCACTGCCATTATAAGCTTGGCAGAGCTAGGATATTTTTTAATATAACTCAGATTGTATTCGTCTGAAAGAAGAATGTAATATACACAAGGATGGCTTGAGGGAGAGTAAATCATGGGCTAATTTTCATTTTAAAGTGAACTACTCCTTTATGTGGGCAGACGAGATTTGACCAAGGACGGTTAACTTAGTCAAAAGCCCTGGTGGAAAGTGTTGGAGGACGGAAACAGGTGCTGAAAGTCTTGCTCTCTCAGTCTGTTCTGTGTTTCACACGCATCTAAATGGCAAAGATTCAGGAATGTTTTAATTGCTGAGTGATACCCGCTGACTCTGGTTTCCGGTGAGACCATCGTGTGTGTGTGTGTTAGTGTGTGTGTGTGTGTTAGTGTGTGTGCGGTTGTGGCCACTGACTCAGTCTGTATTCTCCACCCTCATGTTGGCCACAATAAAACACTTTGTGAGTCCGGTCAGATGAGTTCCCCCGCTCAGAGTTTATATCACCACAAGATTTTCCAAGGGTCACTTTTTATTTGAAAAACGAAAGCCAGCAGAGAGATGTTTATTTCTCATCCATTATGTGCAGCTGTTGGGATCGTCCCATTAAACTTGCTTCAAATATTTCACAGAACTCGGCCACTGTGTGTCGTGAAATCTCCTGCCCGCTCATGCCCTGCGCCAACGCCACTGTCCCGGATGGCGAATGTTGCCCGCGCTGTGGAACACGTGAGTCCAGCTGTTAAATCTCAACATTCATTTTCGATCGATTCACTTACATTGCAAAGATCATTAGTTATGAACTTACACGACAGTTTTAACTGGAAACAGAAACTTTTAATGTGTTCTGGCCGCTCATTTACACACAACAGTGTTTGGAGCTCGTTGAACTCATGTGGTGTCCCTGTTCTCCGATCTCTTCCTCCAGCGAGTGATGCCGGTGCAGAAGATGGCTGGTCGCCCTGGTCCGAATGGACCCATTGTTCGGTGACCTGTGGAAGAGGCATTCAGCAGCGTGGACGCTCTTGTGACCGAATCAACAGCAACTGTGACGGCACGTCCGTCCAGACGAGAGACTGTTACACGCAAGAATGCGACAAACGATGTGAGTTGAACAATACGCTGACCTGGCATCTGTCACTGGTCATATTCAGACTATCATGCATGAAACATGAGCCAGTAAGACCTGTGCGTTGTGGCAGATTTTTCCCCTACACACCGGACTTGAGTTTACCTGGGTCGTTTCCTAATCAACGCATCTAAACATCTTCTGATCGACGTTCAATGATATTCATCCTCTTAATCGACTTCGGCTGAGTCTGTCAATGTTTTGACCCCTATGAACACTATCAATTGGGAAATAAGATCTCTAGTGTTCCACTAACTAGACAGACTCCAGACAATGCCTTCGAATATGCTTAAATCTCGGCCGTAGGATCTCAGACCAGTTTCAGAGAGAATCACACCAGCAAAAAGAACACAACAGTTTTTATAGAATAGGAGCATGGCAAAGGTGACATGATACATTACATAATTTTTCTACAATATGATTGGTTCTTCATATGTATAATCCAGCAAACCCTTCTGTTACCAGGTAGAAGAAATTTCTTGATTTACTTCACTTTGTTACTCAAAGTCACGAGTTTATTAATTTAATATCTGTCTAGTTTCATTTCCCCTTTTGTTATATTCAGACATTCACTGACTGACTGAGTGTTTGGGGACATTTCAGGTTTCAAAAGCATATAATTGTTAATCCTGCTTGAAAAATAAATGTCAATTATGATTAATTAAAAAAATCCACTGGCCCAGATTCGGCCCACATCTGATTCACGTGGAATCCACACGTACCGGATGTGGGCCGGATCTGGCCGGATCTTGCTGTCTGGGATCCCACTCAGAGCGGGTCATTTAGGACCGGTTTCATGCATATGTTTTACACTTATTCCTGTTTTCCTGCAGTCAAGCAGAATGGCGGCTGGAGCCACTGGTCTCCCTGGTCTTCTTGCTCAGTGACATGTGGCGAGGGCGTCATCACTCGCATCCGGCTGTGCAACTCCCCAACGCCTCAGATGGGTGGCAAAGACTGCGAGGGAGACGGTCGCCAGACCGAACCATGCCAGAAGCCGTCATGCCCAGGTGAGTGCCGGCCTCAGAACCGCTGGAGTATTTGCAGCATTTAACCTGAAATCCCAATCTCACTCTGCAATGCATTTCTCTGTGTCTCAGTGAATGGAGGTTGGGGACCCTGGTCTCCATGGGACTCTTGCTCCGTCACGTGTGGTGGAGGACTTCAGCGCAGACACCGTTTGTGCAACAGCCCCACTCCCAAACACGGTGGAAAAGAATGCCTGGGTGACTCCAAAGCAAGCCGGTTGTGCAACGCCCAGTTGTGTCCCGTTGGTGAGACATGCTTCATTGTTAAAGGGGACATATCATGAAAATCTGACATTAAGTGCTATAATCGGGTCCTCTGTGCATCTGCCAACCCAGAAAGTGTGAAAAGTAAAACCCAGTAACTTTATTTTGTTAATACTTTCTCTGCAAGAATGTCAAAAAGTAAACCGATTAAATTTTTGCGCTCCCCTTCTGACGTACGAAGAGGATCTTATTATAATATTACCGGCCCTTAATCTGCACGTTTAAACACTCCAGCCGACATTTGGTTTTCCGCAAGCGTGGGGAGTGACCTGTTCAAACGCAATGGCAAAAGTTAAAACAAAGCATGAAATTGTTCTGTCGTTGAGCACAGACGAGCACTGAACACTGTTGACCAAAACATGTCACCGCTGTCTTATAAACACCTCAGGAACTGTGGACACTTGTGTAGAAGTTGAACATGATGATGAGATGATCAATGTAACTCCACAACAACTACATAAATGTGTCCACTAACATTCAGAAACTCTTCCTGAGTCTCCGTAAGGCTGCACTCGCTACTGGTTATTCTGGGATTCTGGATGAGTGAGATTGGCCTGTTCTGTTATTGCTGGAGTTTCTGAAGCTCGTGTAAAGACTCCGCCCTCTTTTGAATGGGGGCGGGAAACAGCACCTCATTTGCATTTAAAGGGACACACAAAGGGGCAAATTTGACAAGCAATAATAAATGATCTGGCGGGTATTTTGAGCTGAAATTTCACAGACACATTCTGGGGACACCATAGATTTATATTACATCTTGTGGATCAAGCTAAAGATTCTTTTAGCACAAAAATAACAGACTTCCATACTATCATGAACAGATGGATGTCTCTCCAACCCATGCTTCGCCAGCGCCAAATGCACTAGCTTCCCTGACGGCTCCTGGATGTGCGGCGAGTGTCCGGTTGGATACACTGGGGATGGAGTCCACTGTCAGGACATTGATGAGGTGAGACTGTCATGCTAATGAGATGGACACTTCTAAATGGAGATACTGGTGTTTCTAAATATTATTTGCTATCTGCAGTGCAAAGAAATTCCCGATGCCTGTTTTGTGCTTAATGGAGTCCATCAGTGTGAGAACACAGACCCGGGCTACAACTGCCTGCCCTGCCCACCGCGCTACTCCGGACAACAACCCTTCGGCCGTGGAACAGAGCAAGCCATTGCCAATAAACAGGTTAGAGCAGTCTAGAACAATGTCAACAATGAGAAGGGACAGTTCTAGTTTCATGAAGTGCTAACCTCCATAAACTCGAATTTCTTACAGGTCTGCACACCCAGAAACCCATGTGAGGACAGTAGCCATGACTGTAATAAGAATGCCAACTGCATCTACCTGGGAATCTTCTCTGACATCATGCACCGCTGCGAATGTAAACCAGGCTATGCTGGTAACGGTTACATCTGTGGAGAAGACCCAGACCTGGACGGCTGGCCAAACACGGACCTCCTCTGTGTGGAAAACGCCACCTACCACTGCAAGAAGGTACGCGGCCAATTCCTTACCATATCCCGTTATACAACAAGGTTATAAAATCTTCATCAAAGCATCTCGTATTTTAGGACAACTGTCCTGACCTTCCGAACTCTGGGCAAGAAGACTATGACAAAGATGGAACTGGAGATGCTTGTGACAGTGATGATGACAATGATGGGATCCCTGATGATGGGGTAAGTCGTAAACACATTCTTCTTCTGCAAAAGCATTTAGAGATACCATGTTACAAGAAAAGAAAGAACAGAGTGAACAAAAAAGAGAAAGAAACGTTGCCAATAGCAAATAAATAAAGCGTTTTGTGGTGGCTTCTGTCCAGCCTTGCTGGATCCCTTGGTTTAACATCCATAATTCAGCCAAACGCTCAGCGTCTGGCAGCCAAATGCTGGATTTCTGCACAGCTGTGTCCCAAACCATCACGTCTATGGCATATCGCTTAAGACATTCATTTTGTTAAGTGCTTTGCGGATGTATTTATAAAATTGCCGGGGAGGTAGAGAACGGATCCAGATGTTTTTCTGTCTTTCTGTTTTCATCTCTGACTTGGCTGGATCTTATTGTTTTGAACCAGGACAATTGCCCGTTCATTTTCAACCCAAGACAGTACGACCAGGACCAAGATCAAGTTGGCGACCGATGCGATAACTGCCCGTACGACAGTAATCCAGAACAGACCGACACCGACAACAATGGCGAGGGTGATGCGTGTGCCATAGACATCGATGGAGATGGTGAGTCACACGTCATGAATCTTTCATAGCCTGGGACTCAGGAAGGACATAGAAACCATTGTAAGGAATCATTGGTGTGACACTGGAATTGATTTCTCCAGGCATTCTGAATGAGAAGGACAATTGTCCATATGTGTACAACACTGACCAGAGAGATACCGACCGGGATGGAGTCGGTGACCACTGTGACAACTGCCCGCTGGAGCACAACCCTGACCAGGTGTGTGTGCAAGCATGAACAAGCAGATGATGAAGGCTTTGCATTTTTACCGTTGTTGCCATTGGCTTTCGGCTTGCTTAGTTGGGGACATTTCATTTAATATTCAACAATATTATTGATCTGCTGCATTGACACCATTACATGAGAACTGAACTGAGCTGGACGATGACATCATGGTTTTCTCCAGAGCGGCTATATATATATATATAAATGAACTAAATTAATAACTTTTTTACAAAAAAAATGAACCATCACTGAACTTACTTAAGCTGGACTGTGACGCTATTTTCTTCTAGAAACAAACTTTGTTGCATTATTTTCCTGTTATCTCTGTAAAGCTGCTTTGAAACCCTCTGTATTGTAAAAAGCGCTATATTAATAAATGTGACTTGACATTAATCGATGTCATGTCACAGATTGACGCTGACTCTGACAACATTGGAGACAAGTGTGACAGCAACCAAGACATCGATGAGGATGGACATCAGAACAACCTTGACAACTGCCCCTACATCCCCAACTCCAACCAGGCCGACCACGACAAGGACGGCAAAGGAGACGCCTGCGATCATGACGATGACAATGATGGCGTACCTGACGACAAAGACAACTGCAGACTCGCCTTCAACCCAGATCAGCTGGATTCGGACGGTGAGTCGAACACACTGGCGTGGATTTCTGTTCATCTTCTGAATAATACAAATTCGTGCAAGAATAACCTTCTGTTCTCCTGTCCAGGTGATGGCCGAGGTGACGTTTGCAAGGACGACTTTGACCAAGATAATGTGCCAGATATTTATGATGTTTGCCCGGAGAACTTTGCCATTAGTGAAACAGATTTCCGCAGATTCCAGATGGTTCCCCTTGATCCCACAGGAACTTCCCAAATTGACCCCCACTGGGTCGTCCGTCACCAGGGCAAAGAGCTTCTGCAGACCGTCAACTGTGATCCCGGCATTGCTGTCGGTAAGTGGTTGAGAGACGAGAGACACTGGCTCATGATGAACACGTTCAAATACTTCAATGCGTTAAAGGAGGAGCTCACTTCAGAGTTTACTCTCCCCAACGTCATCCAAGATGTTCATGTGTTTCTTTCTTCAATGAGCGATGGTATGTATAGATCATACTCTTATCCTCGGCTGGGATCGTTTTTTTTTTAAATTTTGTAAGATTTTATTTTTGGGCGTTTTTTGCCTTTTCATTAGGGTAGGATAGTAGCTAGACAGGAAGTGAGGTTGGAAAGAGAGAGGGGGACGGGATCGGGAAAGGTCCACGAGCCGGGACTCGAACTCGGGTCACCCGAACCGCAACAGCACTACATGTCAACGCACTTGCACACGAGGCTGTCGGCACCGACCTCGGCTGGGATCGTGTCGAGACTTTGAAGCCGTTGGACTCCATTGAAGTCCCTGTATGGGGAAAATCCTGGAATTTTTTCCTCAAAAACCTTCATTTCTGTACAACTGAAGAAAGAAACACATAAACATCTTGGATGATGTGGGGGAGAGTAAATTATCAGGACATTTTAATTCTGAAGTGAACTCCTCCTTTAATGTACTTCTTCTTGTTCCTCAGGTTATGATGAGTTCAATGCCGTGGATTTCAGCGGCACGTTCTTCATCAACACGGACCGTGACGACGACTATGCCGGGTTTGTGTTTGGCTACCAATCCAGCTCACGTTTCTATGTGGTGATGTGGAAACAGATCACACAGACCTACTGGTCTTATACGCCAACCAAAGCCCAGGGTTACTCTGGACTGTCCATTAAAGTAGTGAACTCCACTACGGGACCGGGCGAACATCTGAGGAACGCTTTGTGGCACACCGGAGACACCGAAGGACAAGTATGTATCATTCTCAGGCTGAATGTTCAAGTGATTTTTGTTTTTTTTAAATGAAGGTCATCTTATTTGGGACCGTTTGCAGGTGCGCACCCTTTGGCACGACCCCAAGAAAATTGGCTGGAAGGATTTCACTGCCTACAGATGGCACCTGATCCACAGACCCAAAACCGGACACATCAGGTAAGTGTGGATTAACTTAGATCAAGATTGGTCTTGGTTACTAACCAACAGCTAAAGCAGCTTTACTCACTCCTCTTCTTTTGTTTCTTTCCAGAGTTATCATGTATGAGGGCAAGAAAGTCATGGCTGATTCAGGAAGCATTCATGACATGACATACGCTGGAGGAAGACTTGGCCTCTTTGTCTTCTCTCAAGAGATGATTTACTTCTCAGACCTCAAATACGAATGCAGAGGTAACTTATTTGGATGGGTTTAAAGGGAAAATATCATGAAAATCTGACGTTTTCCGTGTTTAAGTGCTATAAAAGGGTCCCTGGTGTATCTACTAATCGAGAAAACGTGAAAAGTAAAACCCAGTAACTTTGTTTTGGTGAGTCTTTCTGTGCAAGCATGTCAAAAAATTTGTTATGACGTATGAAAAGGATCTTATTATAATATTAACGGCCCTTAATCTGCACTTTTATAATATTACCGGTTCTTAATCTGCACGTTTATAATATCACCGGCTCTTAATCTGCACGTTTATAATATTACCGGCTCTTAATCTGCACGTTTACACACACCAGCCGACATTCGGTTTCTCGAGCGCCAACAGTGACCAGTTCTAACGCAACGGCAGAAGATCCAGCAAAGTCTGAAATTGTTCTGTCGTTGAGCACAGACGAGCACTGAACACTATTGACCAGAACATGTCACCGCTGTCTTATAAACACCTCAGGAACTGTGGACACTTGTGTAGAAGTTCAACATGATGATGAGATGATCAGATGATCAATGTATCTCCACAACAACTACATAAATGTCTCCACTAACATTCAGAAACTTTTCCTGAGTCCCTGAGTAAGGCTGCACTCGCTCATGGTTATTCTGGGATTCTGGATGAGTGAGATTGGCCTGTTTTGTTATTGCCGGAGTTTCTGAAGCTTGTGTAAAGACTCCGCCCTCTTCTGAACGGAGGCGGAGCTGCAGCTCATTTGCATTTAAAGGGACACACACAAAAACGGCACGGCAAATTTGACAAGCAATAATAAATGATCTGGTATTTTGAGCTGAAATTTCACATTCTGGGGACACCATAGATTTATATTACATCTTGTGAAAAGACGCATGTCACCTTTAAAGAATAATATTGCTCTTAATTGTTGTTCTAGCAAAGCTCATGAGTGTTTTTTCCACTTTCTTGCAGATGTATAACGACCCCATCATTGTTTTCCCGAAGGATGGCCCCCTATCTGTTGTTTTCTGTCGGTTTAAATGTGTTGTGTGTTATAACTCTCTTCTGTGGTGGGATCAAGGACCGAATGCAGAGGACAAAAACTGTCAATCCACAGAAGCAGATCGAGAATTCATCTTTCATTTCATCGATTTCCTCGAATCTCAATGGGAGTCTCGGTCAGTTTCTTATCATTTGGTGGGTAAAGAAGCTCTTCTGTGACGTCACCTGGGATCTGCTGTGGACTGTGATCGTGACAGAAAGGAGTCGCTTATGAACTGAAGTAAAAGCTTCTCCTGGATTGATTGAGATCCCACAGGAGGAACTGTCGATGCACAGGATCGACGGACTTCGTGAAAGCATGTTCTTCTGCATGAACGTTTGTCATTGAGACGTCCAGATCTTCAGGACTCAATGATTCAGGCTTGTTTTTCCATAAACGCCCCCTTCTGCTTTCAATCAGGACCAAAGAGTCTTAATTTCACTGTTTATAGAGTGGAGTCTTTCTCAGGGCTAGAAGGATCTTTGTGACTTTTGTGGTTCTAAACAAGCATAAATGAAAAAGGAAGTGGAGATATTACAGAGGCGCACTTCTGTGATTTATTTATTGTGTTGAGAGGAGATGGATGCATGAGAACTCATCTCAGAGCCACTTATTCCTGAAACAAACAAAGAGAACAACTGGAGCTTTGAGAGCGTTTCCTTCAGGCCAGGAGGAGGTCAATTAATATCAACGAAATAAGATGGAAACGCAAATATTACCTCACTGTTCTATAATTGAACTCAACTAAAATTACAAATGATATTAGTGCCATTTATAAGTCAGGTTTGTTTTGTTTTAGAGCTACTGTATGTAGTGAAACATTTCTTCTGTAAATAATACCACTTTTTTTTAAAGACGAGATGCCCCAGTAGAAATGAATGGAAAGTTGTTAATATAAATAGTTTGTGCCTAATTGATGTCTTTTTTAAAGTAAGTTATTGGTAATGTTTTTTTTTTCTATTTTAATGTCATATGTGTAGATATATGCTATTTAAATAATTTATAATGAACTGTAACCTGACATTGGAAGAATTTGTATAAACTGTTTGCACACTGATGAGGATTTTCTTTGTTTTTTATGGATGCTTCAATGTCAGTAATGTTACCAGTTTTATTCAATAATGTTGTTAAATTCTTATCAATAATTTTGTAAAATCACAATAAATACTTTGAGTAAAAATAACAATGAAGTGCTTTTCTTTTTAGCGGGTCATGGTAACTTTAAACTCCAGAATCATCTTCCCATGACGTGTTCATCTTAAATATACAGTCAGAAGGCCTGATTTTACACTATAAATCTCAGAAAATCTCTAGAAATCCAGTGGATTTTAATTCTACTGTTTATGGCTGTGGTTTGGTTTATGGTTACTGTACAATAACGCTAATTTGGTCAAAAGAGTGTTCTTATCCTCTCAATCTTTCACATGAAATCCTGGGCTCATTTATCCACACACACACGGTTCACCTTCAAGGTCAGGAATGCTGGGAATGTCGGAGTCGCTGGAACACGTCCATATGAACACGACACCACATTCACATTCTGAGTCTCACTTTACACTCAGTCTACAAGATTTTACATTTACTATTTCATCTCTGGATATTGTACGATTTTTTAACTCTCTGGTGCTCTCGTGGGCCGGTCAAAAATGACCGATTTTTGTTTTGTTTTATTTCAATTAAATGATTGCAATATATTTTAGTTTGATAATGTTTTTAATTAAATATTTAGTATTTGTAGGGGATTTTATGGTACTAAATTATATTTACGCTGTATTTATAATGCATTTATTCACTTTTTGAGCTTAGAGCTGAAAATAAATTTCCAGCTTAAACTGGTAAATCTTGAACGCTTTAAAGCACAGACTGAAGTTTGATCTCTTTTCAAAGACGACATTCGGCAGATTATTGCTGAAGTGAAAAAAGTTTTCACTTTTTAAAAAGTTTTAAAATTTAACTTAATTAACGTAAACTTTTTTTTATGAAATATATATTTTAAAAAACACATTTTACTCTAAAACTGCAAGAAAATCAAAGCCATAAACCTAAACAAGTTTCATTTTGATGATATTTCCTAAACAAAATGTTTCTGTCAAAAATGACGAAGAGCATCAAGGCTGCATTTATAAAAATACTATTAATACTATTATTATATATTACTACATATTTTATGTGAATATATAGTAAAGTGTAATTTATTCCTGTGATCAAAGCTGAATTTTCAGCATCATTACTCCAGTCTTCAGTGTCACATGATCCTTCAGAAATCAGTATAATATGATGATTTGATGCTCAAGAAACATTTATGATTATTATCAATGTTGAAAACAGTTGTGCTGCTTCATATTTATGAGGAAACCATCAAACATGTATTCATACATTTTATATTTCAGGATTCTTTGATGAATATTTTGAAGAATTTATTTGAATTAGAAATCGTGTCATTTTTGATCAATTTAATGCTGAATGTGATGTTGATAAGCCACAACACAGGGTTATCTCGGGTTCTCAAATAACCCATTTCTGAAGAAAGAAAAGAAGAAGGTCAGACTGTTCAGATGGATTTGATCCATACATTTTTTAGGGGGTTTAATCAAAAGCTCATGACATGAATAAAAAGACATATTGGTTTGATTTTTGAAAAGGAACATTTTATTTTTCTTCCACTTACGTTCTTTTACATCTGTTCTTCAGTCTGACTGAGATACTGACGCTGGCAAACAGATCAAACACACAATGACAAACACACTTTCATGTGCTTATTGTGCAACTATAAAAGCATTATGCAAAATATAAAACAGAAGAAAATTTTCTTCATATTTAATGTCCTTTTCTTGGTGTTATCAGCTCACTCCGTCAGATCTGCGCTGGGGACACACGTGGAGATGTTCCCGACAGATTCATCTTCACACTCCAGCAGCAGATTCCTCAGCTGATCCTCCGACAGCACGAACGCCTGAGAGGAAGAGGAGAAGAAGGAGGAGGAGAAGAAAAAGGAGGAGGAGGAGAAGAATGAGGAGGAGAAGGAGGAGAAGAAGGAGGAGGAAGAGAAGAAGGAGGAGGAGAAGAAGGAGGAGGAGAAGGAGGAGGAGAAGAAGGAGGAGGAGGAGAAGGAAAAAGAGGAGGTGGAGAAGGAGAAGAAGGAGGAGAACAAGAAGGAGAAGGAGAAGGAGGAGGAGGAGAAGGAGGAGGAGAAGAAGGAGGAGGAGAAGGAGGAGAAGGAAAAAGAGGAGGAGGAGAAGGAAAAAGAGGAGGAGGAGAAGGAGAAGAAGGAGGAGGAGAAGAAGAAGGAGGAGAAGAAGGAGGAGGAGAAGGAGAAGAAGGAGGAGAAGGAGAAGGAAAAAGTGGAGGTGGAGAAGGAGAAGGAGGAGAACAAGAAGGAGAAGGAGAAGGAGGAGGAGGAGAAGGAGAAGAAGGAGGAGAAGGAGGAGGAGGAGAAGGAAAAAGAGGAGGAGGAGAAGGAAAAAGAGGTGGAGGAGGAGAAGGAAAAAGAGGAGGAGGAGAAGGAGAAGGAAAAAGAGGAGGAGGAGAAGGAGAAGAAGGAGGAGGAGAAGAAGAAGGAGGAGAAGAAGGAGGAGGAGAACAAGAAGGAGAAGGAGGAGGAGGAGAAGAAGGAGGAGGAGGAGAACAAGAAGGAGGAGGAGGAGAAGAAGTAGGAGGAGGAGGAGAAGAAGTAGGAGGAGGAGAAGGAGGAGGAGGAGAACAAGAAGGAGGAGGAGGAGAAGAAGTAGGAGGAGAAGGAGGAGGAGGAGGAGAACAAGAAGGAGTAGGAGGAGAAAAAGGAGGAGGAGGAGAACAAGAAGGAGAAGGAGGAGGAGAAGGAGAAGGAGGAGGAGAAGAAGGAGAAGGAGAAGAAGGAGAAGGAGGAGGAAAAGAAGGAGAAGGAAAAGAAGGAGGAGGAGGAGAAGGAGAAAGAGGAGGAGAAGACGGAGAAGGAGGAGGAGAACAAGAACCAGAAGGAGGAGGAGGAGAAGAAGGAGCAGGAGGAGAACAAGAAGGAGGAGGAGCGGGAGAACAAGAAGGAGTAGGAGGAGAAGAAGGAGGAGGAGAACAAGAAGGAGAAGGAGGAGGAGAAGAAGGAGGAGGAGAATAAGAAGGAGAAGGATGAGGAGAAGAAGGAGGAGGAGAACAAGAAGGAGAAGGAGGAGGAAGAGAAGAAGGAGCAGGAGGAGAACAAATAGGAGAAGGAGGAGAAGAAGAAGGAGGAGAACAAGGAGGAGGAGAAGAAGGAGGAGGAGGAGAAGGAAAAAGAGGAGGAGGAGAAGGAGAAGGAGGAGGAGAAGGAGGAGGAGGAGAAGAAGAAGAAGGAGGGGGAGAAGGAGGAGAAGAAGCAGGAGAAGAAGGAGAAAGAGGAGGAGAATGAGAAGGAGTAGGAGAAGAAGAACGAGGAGAAGGAGGAGGAGGAGAAGAAGGAGAAGGAGGAGAACATGAAGGAGAAGGGGGAGGAGGAGAAGGAGAAGAAGAAGGAGAAGAAGGAGAAAGAGGAGAAGAAGGAGAAGGAGGAGGAGGAGAAGAAGGAGAAGAAGAAGAAGAAGGAGAAGGAGGAGGAGGAGAAGAAGGAGAAAGGGGAAGAAGAGGAAGGAGAAGAAGGAGAAGAAGGAGAAGAAGAAGAAGAAGAAGGAGAAGGAGGAGAAGAAGGAGAAGAAGAAGAAGGAGAAGGAGAAGAAGGAGAAGAAGAAGGAGAAGAAGAAGAAGAAGAAGAAGAAGAAGAAGGAGAAGGAGGAGAAGAAGAAGAAGAAGGAGAAGAAGAAGAAGGAGAAGAAGGAGAAGAAGAAGAAGGAGAAGAAGGAGAAGAAGAAGAAGGAGAAGGAGAGGAAGAAGAAGGAGAAGAAGAAAAAGGAGACGTGAGCGGCAGGAATTGGACAATGATGTCTTTACACAATGGTTGTTTTCCACAAAAATACACAAGAGATCCAGAAGATCCAGAAGAGATCGCTTGCCAGAAATGAAGAATGGCACGAGAGGCGTTAACACACACACACACACACACACACACACACACACACACACACCTTTGATCAGTTTGATCATCATCTCAGCATCCCAGATAGCGTAGAAGAACTTGATATTGCAACAGAAACTTTTAACTCTCTCTTTTCTAGCACTTTAGACACAGTTGCTCCGTTGCGCTTAAAGAAGATTAAAGAAAATAGTCCAACGCCGTGGTACAGCGAGCACACACACTCACACACACACACTCAGGCCCTAAAGAGAGCAGCCAGGAAAATGGAGCAAAACTGGAAGAAAACTAAACTAGAGGTATTTCGCATTTCATGGAAAGAGAGCATGATTGCGTACAGAGAGTCCTTAAAAGCTGCTAGATCTGCTTATTTTTCAACCCTATTAGAAGAAAATAAACAAAACCCGAGGTATTTATTTGAAACAGTGGCTAAACTGACGAAAAATTAAGTTTCAAGCCCAGAAGTTTGAAGAAACACAGCAGTAATGACTTTATGAACTTCGTTACTTACAAGATTGATAATATCAGGAAATAAATTATAACTATGCAACCGTCTACTACAGTATCGCATCAGACAGTGCAGTGTAGTCTCACTGACGAAACATTACATTCATTCACTGCTATAGGAGAGGAAGAATTTTCTAAACTTGTTAAATCATCTAAATCGACAACATGTATGTTAGACCCTATACCGACTAAACTACTGAAAGAGATGCTTCCAGAAGTCATAGATCCTCTTCTTAACATCATTAATTCATCTTTGTCTCTAGGATACGTACCAAAAACCTTTAAGCTGGCTATGATTAAACTGCTTGTTAAAAAAACGCGACTTGATCCTACAGAATTAGTCGATTACAGGCCGATCTCGAATCTACCTTTTCTATCAAAGATATTAGAAAAGGCAGTATCCTCACAACTGTGTTCCTTTTTAGAAAGAAATGGTGTGTGTGAGGATTTCCAGTCAGGATTTAGACCGCACCATAGCACTGAGACAGCTCTCATTAGAGTCACAAATGATTTGCTCTTATCATCCGATCGTGGTCGTATCTCTCTATTAGTGTTACTCGATCTTAGTGCTGCATTTGACACCATTGACCACAACATTCTCTTAAATAGACTAGAAAATGATGTTGGCATTAGTGGAATTGCATTAGCATGGTTTAAATCATATTTATCTGACCGCTATCAGTTTGTAGCAGTAAATGAAGAGATGTCTTATCGATCACAAGTTCAGTATGGTGTACCACAAGGCTCAGTGCTAGGACCGTTGCTGTTCACTCTGTACATGCTACCCTCACACACACACACACACACACACACACACACACACACACACACACACACACACACACACACATACACACACACACACACACACACACACACACACACACACACACACACACACACACACACACACACACAATCTGTACATGCTACCGTTAGGAGATATCATTAGGAAACATGGCATTAGTTTTCACTGTTATGCTGATGATACTCAGCTCTATTTCTTCCCGACGAAACTTACCAATTCACAAAATTAACGGAATGCATAGCTGATATAAAAAATTGGATGACTAGTAATTTCTTACTACTTAATTCTGAAAATACAGATTCTAATTTTTTGACAAAAAACTTCCACACGTAATAACCTAGAATACCGTCTAACACTTGATGGCTGCTCTGTTAAGTCTTCGTCGTCAGTTAGGAGCCTGGGTGTACTCTTTGATACCAATCTCTCATTTGAAAGTCACGTGTCTAGTGTCTGTAAAACTGAATTTTTTCATCTTGAAAATATATCTAAATTACGTCATATGCTCTCATTGACAAATGCGGAACAATTAGTTCATGCGTTCATGACATCAAGGCTAGATTATTGTAATGCTATTATGGGTGGTTGCCCTGCACGCTTAATAAACAAACTACAGCTAGTTCAAAATGCAGCCGCTAGAGTTCTTACCAGAACCAGGAAGTACGACCATATTAGCCCGGTTCTGTCAACACTGCATTGGCTCCCTATTAAACATCGTATACATTTTAAAATATTGCTGATTACTTACAAAGCACTAAATGGTTTATCTCCCCAGTACTTGAGCGAGCTCTTAACGCATTATAGTCCTTCACGTCTATTGCGATCTCAAAGTTCTGGCCAGTTGATAATACCTAGAATATCTAAATCGACTGCTGGCGGTAGATCCTTTTCCTATTTAGCACCAAAACTCTGGAACAATCTTCCTAACATTGTCCGGGAAGCAGACACAGTCTGTCAGTTCAAATCTAGACTAAAAACACATCTCTTTGACCTAGCATTCACATAACACTCTATAGACTTCTATAATTCAATATTAGGCTGCTTAGTTCAGATCAGCCGGAACCGGGAACACTTCCCATAAATCCTGATGTACTCGTTACATCATAAGAAGGATGGCGTCTACGCTAATATTAGTGTCTTTGTTTATCCCGAGGTTTACCGCAGTCCGCCGGATCCAGGCCGTATCCGGATCTGATGAAGGACCTGCGCCTGTACACACACACACACACACACACACACACACACACACACACACACACACACACACACCCTAACACACACACACACACCCTAACCCCCCCCCCCCACACACACACCCACACCCTAACCCACACACACACCCTAACCCCCCCCCCCCCACACACACACACACCCAACACACACGCACACACACACACACACACACACACACACATACACACACACATACACACACACAGCTTCTCGTCCTCAATCTTGTTTTCCAGCACAAATATCTAAACATTCAATGCAAAATGACTAGATGAGAAATTGATCACAATAAAGCAAGTTTATGATTAAAACTTTATGAATAAAAGCTTTTATTGATGCTTATGCTTAAAAAATATCCGTCAATTCAATGGAGTCAGAAAAATAATTTTGTTTACCCTGTTAATTAAGTGTTTTTTCAGACTCTATTGACAGATATTTGCTCATGTTTTAGGCACAAACATCTGCAGTACGCTGCTTTAACTCTGTGTAATCAGAAAAATCACAAACGGTTCTTTTATGACCTCCGTATTTTGAAGAGTGTGACAGTCTCATAATGACGAGTCGTTCTTGAGATGGAGACAGATGTGTGTGTGTGTGTGTGAACACGTGAGGAGTGTTTACAGCGGTGAGCGACGGCTGAACACACTCACAGACGCGTGTGAAATACCAGTGAACAGTGTGAAGACCTTCACACACTCCGCTTCACACACTCCATTATAAACCTTCTCTAACGTCCAAGACAGCAAAACAGAGCGAATCTTCAGTTCATGAATCAAGAGTTCACTAGTGACCAATTCATGAATCACGACAGAGAATCACACGCAGTTTCAATAATTATCATCATTTCTAATCTTAAACTAGTGAAATAGAGTGTTTACATCAGGACACAGATGAAGGTCATTGAAGGAGAGAGAGAGTAAATGATTACCCAATGATCACATGACCGTTTCAGTAGTATAACGTCTCGGTCCTTTAGATCATCTTTCAATACAACTTCATCTATGATCTAGATCAAATTTTGGAGCTTGAGTTTTTTGAGCTGAGAGATTTAGTTTCAACATCATTATGAAGTTGAGTTAAATACAGTGAATACTGCAGTTCTTCTGATCATAAATCAGTCATTTACAGCAAACAGTCTCAGCAAAGCTTTTACCGTCTCGAGTCTCTTCAAACTGTTGACAAGAACTCAGCGCTTCAGACTAAACATCTGAGAGACAGAAAAACCCTTTACAAGCACTCCAGAGAGAGAGAGAGAGAGAGAGAGAATGAAGAAAGAAAGGAATAAAAAAATAAAGCTATAGATATGAGATTTTCTTGAAGTGCATTAGTAGTGAACACACAAATCGTTCCTCATGAGTCTGATTGAGTCGTATGAACTCATGAACGGAGTCGTCTGAGTCTGAAGAAAAGAGTCGTCTGAGTCTGAATGAGTCTTATGAATCTGAATGAGTCGTCTGAGTCTGAATGAGTCTTATAAACTCATGAACTGAGTTGCCTGAGTCTTAATGAGACGTATGAACTCATGAACAGAGTCGTCTGAGTCTGAATGAGTCATATGAACTCATTAACGGAGTCGTCTTAATCTGAATGAGTCTTATGAACTCATGAACAGAGTCGTCTGAGTCTGAATGAGTCGTCTGAATCTGAATGAGTCGTCTGAGTCTGAATGAGTCTTATAAACTCATGAACTGAGTTGCCTGAGTCTTCCTGAGACGCATGAACTCATGAACAGGGTCATCAGAGTCTGAATGAGTCATATGAACTTATGAACAGAGAGTCGTCTGAGTCTGAATGCGTCATATGAACTCATTAACGGAGTCGTCTTAATCTGAATGAGTCTTATGAACTCATGAACAGAGTCATCTGAGTCTGAATGAGTCATATGAACTCATGAACAGAGTCGTCTGAGTCTGAATGAGTCATATGAACTCATTAACGGAGTCGTCTGAATCTGAATGAGTCTTATGAACTCATGAACAGAGTCGTCTGAGTCTGAATGAGTCGTATGAACTCATGAACAGAGTTGTCTGAGTCTGAATGAGTCGTATGAACTCATGAACAGAGTCGTCTGAGTCTGAATGAGTCGAATGATTCGTCTGAAGAACAGAGTCATCTGAGTCTGAATGAGTCAATTGATTCATCTGAAGAACAGAGTCATCTGAGTCTGAATGAGTCGTATGAACTCATGAACAGAGTCTTCTGAGTCTGAATGATTCGTCTGAAGAACAGAGTCATCTGAGTCGATTGATTCATCTGAAGAACAGAGTCATCTGAGTCTGAATGAGTCGTATGAACTCATTAACGGAGTCGTCTGAGTCTGAATGATTTGTCTGAAGAACAGAGTCATCTGAGTCTGAATGAGTCGTATGAACTCATGAACAGAGTCGTCTGAGTCTGAATGATTAGTCTGAAGAAAAGAGTCTTCTGCGTCTGAATGAGTCGAATTTTTCGTCTGAAGAACAGAGTCATCTGAGTCTGAATGAGTCGAATGATTCGTCTGAAGAACAGAGTCGTCTGAGTCTGAATGAGTCGAATGATTCATCTGAAGAGCAGAGTTATTTGAGTCAGAATGATTCGTCTGAAGAACAGAGTCATCTGAGTCTGAATGAGTCGTATGAACTCATTAATGGAGTGGTCTAACTCAGAATGATTCGTCTGAAGAACAGAGTCATCTGAGTCTGAATGAGTCGTATGAACTCATGAACAGAGTCTTCTGAGTCAGAATGATTCGTCTGAAGAACAGAGTCATCTGAGTCTGATGAGTCGAATGATTGGTCTG
>NW_027509214.1:567500-580000 GCF_051911475.1 Siphateles boraxobius
TATTTATTTTTTTACTTCATCGGAAGGGTACGAAACTTGGTAAAGGTTTTGGCACTTGCTGTGTGAACACACAAGAATCATGACATGATTGGAACAGGTTAAATGAACACAATATTCACACTTGTGCTGCTCGCGGTCAGGAGTGACGCATTGGAAATGACTGAGACGAAGTTCCTCTAGTGGAAGCGTTTGGAACTGCAGCCGAACAACATCTCACTGAACGCTCTCTTACTGAGATATCAGCTCACATTCACAACACAACTTGTGTAGATTTATGGCATTGATTTTTACTCTTTGAAGTTTATGAGTAAAACATGTTTTTGAAAATATATATTTCATAAAAGAATTGAAAATAGTATATTTGTGCATTTTTCATAACAATACATGTAAAATTCTCTAACTTTTTTCTGTTAACTTTTTAAACTTTTTCACTTCAGCTTTAATCTGCCAAGTGTCGTCTTTGAAAAGAGATCAAACTTCAGTCTGTCACTCTAAAGCATTCAAGATTTACCAAGTTTACAAGTTGGAAATTAAATTTTCAGGTCTATGCACAAAAAGTGAATGCATGGATTATAAATACAGCGCAAATATAATTTAGTATAAAAAAATCCCCTACAAATACAAAATATTAAATAAAAAAACATTATCAAACTAAAAATTAGTACATTCATTTCACTGACAATTCATTCATGACATTCAATGACATTCATGCCTTAAAATATCTTGAATGTAACTCGACACCCTTGCCTCATTTAGTATGGCGGTTCTATGAATATGCAAATGAGCCCCGCCTCCACCCACTCACTCACTCAGAGATCCACTCGTTGACGATCACACGTTGATCTGATTGGTTACAAGGTAGTTTGTGACGTCAGAAACACCAGCGATTTCAAAGCGTGTTTTAGAGACTGTCTTTGGTTCACTGCAGTTTTAAAGAGAAAATACTCAGCAATGCTGTCGACTTATGAATTTACACATGGTTTGTGTTAAAGCATATTAAAAACACCACATAGACACATAAACAACATTAAAGCTGGATTTACACCACAGGGGGACTTTAAGTCTATTTGCTGGCTCAGAAATATCATCTTGATTCATGGGAAAGCAAGGCTTTATATATTGTGAAGTAAACTTCAGTTCAACTCGACTGAAAGCTCCTCAATAACACTTATTTTATTTGCTTTTTAATATCGGTCACAGATCTTCTGCTTTGCACCTGGCATTTGTTTCTGGACGTCACACTGTATTCTGATCGCTCGTCCAACCGTCCCTTAAAAGCCAAATATCTAAGTCTTGACTAATGTCCTTCTGTTTCCCACTGAGCAAATCTCCCATCAGGCCGAGCGGCGAGCGTGAGGTCAGCTTTGTCTCGCTGCCCGCGTGCAGGAAAGGCTGAAGGCTCATTAAAGATCTCAATATAACGAGCGTGAGCTCAGAGGAACACGAGCGGCTCTCAATTACTGCAATGAGCTCATAGTTTCTGCCTTAAGTTATTACTTTGTTTAAATTAGTACATTTTTAGCCAACTGTGATTTTGTATACGCACATTTCTAAAATACATAACTGGACCGTACAAGGAAAGTCAGGTTTCGGTCTGAAAATCTGCATTAGACTTTTTCTGGTCGTATTTATGACCAAAGTAAAACAAAAACACAAGAACAAAGACAGTAAGAAAAAGTGCAGATCATTGGAGGTAACAGAGAAGTCACATGACTGAAATGGACCGTTAAATATATCCAAAGAAGATGAGACAAACTATATAAATACATGATGATGATGCCGTTACCAAACACGCTATTAAAATCAGAGGAAGGTTTTCAAACTTTAATCTTGATTTAAAATGATTAAAAGTCGTCATGAAAGTAAAGTTGTGCAATTTTAAATGAATCTTTCTAGAATTTGAATGAGTCTCATATCTGATGAAGTTTGCCTCATTGATTCGGTTTATTACTGTGAATCGATCAGGGTTCGTACAGAAACTGTCAAATTAAATGCTATACAGTATAATATATTCTAAACAATATAAAATGGCCTCGCCCCCTTATTTCGTATTCTCGGAGGAGGGGTTTATGTAAATATTGGGGTTAGTGACGTCAGCAACCCTGGAGGAATGAGGTGTCGTCCTTAGAAATTGATTTCTTTAAAAGCAAATATCTTCGTTTGCTTTGAACTTTGAGCGCTGTAACTTTGCAGATGTTGTTTATGCTCAAACAGAAACATTATACACTAGCTAAAGTTAGAAAAGTCAAATCGTGTTTTACCACCCCTTTAAACAAGCAAGACAACAGTAAAACAAGATACACTCAACCATAAAGCAAATGTGCCTAAACCGTAATTTAAAAACACTCAATTTAGGACAACATCTAATATCCTTTATTATTATTGTAGAAATAAAGCTGATTGACTTCAGTCACAGAATCTCTCCTTCATTCCTGTCACTCTCTCGGTCTGGTGAACGATTTACTAGCGACTGAAGATCCCGCTGTGCGTCTCAGTCTCTCCGGGTCGAAGAGTCAAACACACACACACACACACACACACACACACACACTTTCATTATGGCAGAAATGAGTCCAAACAACATCAAACATCTGCGGAACATCCACAAGCTCCTGCAATAACAAGACGTTTCCATCTGCGATCCCGTTCAGTTGCACAACAATAATTACAGAAAACGGTTAGCAAGAGAAAGAGACGCTGTAAATGTAGAGTCCAGTTCCTGCGGTGGAGATCCGAATAAACCAAGAGCTTGTAAAAACCAGCCAAACAAAGATCAGAATAGAAAAAGAGCTCGTAAACACCAGCCAAACTAAACCCTGACAAACGTTTCAGCCGGAAGAATCAACACTGACCCATAGAAGCCACGGAAAAAATAAAATAATCATAATTTTTACCTCACAATAATGAGGTCCGATCTCAACTCGGACGTGCAAGAAAAACAGTCCGGATTGTGAGATGAAAAGTGTTTCATTCAGTGTGAGGCGCGCGCGCATCCGGCTCATGCAGTTCTGTAGTTTATTATAAGTTTATTAATTCTGAACGTGTCGCGTCTCGCCTGTCTATCTATATTGCACCAAATACGACACTGCACTCCCTTGTGAAGTCGTTTGGATGAACGGTTCTCGAAATAATCAAAATGCAATGGACAGATAGGCTATAATGGTTCCGAAGCTTCGAATATTCGATGTTCATTACAACCGAAGCTTCGAAGCTCATAAAATGGTATTCGGACCATCCCTAGTGTTTTTGACTTTGACTTGCACGGAGAGCTGCTTTGAACGCATGATGAAGGTTCAGAGCAATAGATTCCAAATGGAAATACCACACGTTTACATGAAAACGATACGCTTAAAACGGAGACATTTTCTGCTTATTTCTCCTCATTCACAGGCTGTATTCTGCCACCAGGCCATCAGATGGCGATGAAACACTATAGACTGAACTCATAATGAGCATGTGCATGACGTCATCTTCTTCAGAGATTCGCGTTTTTGTTGTTTACACGAGACCATTTTCAAAAATTTGCATTTTGAAACCCGTTTTCAAAACTTTGCGTTTTCAGGCACCCAAAACGCCATTATCGTGTAAATGAAAGGCCAAAACGCCTAAAATGTCTAAGTTCCCTTTCGTAGTCACTCCGAGTTACGTCGGATGACGACGAATGGGGGTTTCGCTTAGAACACCTATCGACTTCGAGTATTACAAAACGAGCCAATGGCGATGAAATGCCATGGGTCTGCGGAATTTGCATAGCGTATCTCCGCCCCACCGCGTGGGTATAAAGGAGGACGCCGGCAACATGCAGGTATGTTTTCGCTTCGGAGCCAAGAATATTTCTTCACTCCACAATCATCTCTGACTTCGCTCTATGAGACGAGCTTCTCTCTCCGGTGTTGGTGTGACGGCGATCTGCAGCGAGCTCACAGTGCCTGCTGATCTGTGCAGTGATCTGCCAGTGTGTGTGTGTCTCCCTGTGCGCTTCAACATCGCGGAGTTTTTTTCTCCTCTCATAAAAGAGCTCGCACGCGGCACGTCTTTTTAAAGACGGCTCGCCCGTGCATTTCTGGTTGCAGCGGACTGGTATCGGACTCTGATGGGCACGAGCGCTGTCTAGTGTGTTTGGGCTTTGATCATGCTTGAACAGCGCTCGTGGATGACTCATGTTCTCTCTGGGAACGTGATCATCGCGTCATATATAGGTCGAGACTCGGTGAACTCGCAAGAGTGAGAGTCCCCTCATCCACTACCCGATCTTCGGCTGGTGGACAGGGTGACCTGAGGGTGTTGGTCTGGAACAAGGCGCCGACTCTGTGTCCACGCCCCAGCCCCCCCTCTTTAATGACGGTGCCCGCTAGCGAACTGATGATTCCACGAGTCTACCCACGGGTGGCCCGTGTGTTTTCATTTGAAGCTACAGAGGATGATGCTGTGTCTGTAGCAGCATCACTAGGTGGGCTTGATTCTTCTGGAAATGACGACTCTTCACAGCTGCCACCCCTTGGTGTGCATACGGCTGTGCCTGAGTCTGATCCGGAGATGATGGCCATGCTTTCCCGGGACGATTGGTTTTTGGGTGAGGCCGCCGACGCGTCCACGGCATACCCCAATATCTTTCCTCCCGGACGTGCATGATGAGTTCACGGGTCCTCTCGTTGGTCTCATCCGCCTTTCCTCCCCTCAGGGGCCGCTGCCCATGGGTACACTGGGGTTCCCCCGGTTGAACGCTCTGTTGCCATGCTACTGTGTCCTCAGAGTGCTTCCCGGCGCAATCCTAAGCACCCGTCCAAGCCTGTAGTTCTTTTCGTCACAGTAATCTGTGGCGAAATCCTATAGTGCCACAGGACAGGCAGCTGCCTCACTGCATCCCATGACCGTTCTGCTGGTCTACCTGACCCAGACGCTCATGGACATGCAGGAGGGCGGGACTGACCCGAGGCTCTTCAGTGAGCTGCGCGCCGCCACTGACCTTGCTCTCCGAGCGACGAAAGTGGCCGTACGCTCTCGGAGTCAGGTGATGTTCACCAGTTTGGGGCTGACCGGTCTGATGTGCAAGATGTCGGGCGGACCCGTCTGCTCGACACCCCATCTCCCAGGTCGGCCTCTTCGGCGGTGCGGTTGAGTGCTTCTGCCCACAGTTCTCAACCGCCCGTGAGCAGATTGAGGTTATTCTGCCCGACGGCCCGCCGTCCGCTCAGATCCCTCAGTCTGCCCACCGCCGAAGGCTCCCTCCCACGGTTCCAACCCCGCCCGTCCACCCGGGCCTGGCTCTGGAAGACCGTAGGGGGATGCCTCAGCCCTCTCCAGCCCCGCACCCCGCTAAACGCCGGGTTAAGCGGCACTTTTGAGATGGGCTGCTCAGAGATGAGACTCAGTTCTTTCCAGGAGTTGGTAGCAGGGCCACTCCTTTCCCCGGTGGAGGGCTGGGGAAGAATCCTTATTCAGGAAGAACTGACTCTCTCCTCTCTGAGCATACAGAGTTCTCGGACGACACAGAGCGCCGCCCACAAGCCGTGCTCTCCTCTTCCCCCTCTGCCCCAGAGGTGGTTGACACGGCGTGCCGTCCACGGACCGTTTCGCCCCTGTCCCCCTCTGTCGCCAGACCCCTGACAGAGCAGGCCCCCGTGGAACGCTGGTCCTTCCCTGGCCTCCTCTGTCAGGGTGCGGTTATGACCTTGCCCCCACACCGGGCCGCTATGCCGCCCTCGTCTGGGCTGGTCATTTCCGCTTCGCTGCACCACCGGGGGGACGTCTGTGGTTCTTCACTCCGCTGGCACAGTTGGGAGCCTGCACTAGAGCTCCCTATCTGTTCCGCTGGGTCGTGCGAACCATCGGCTCGGCTATGCGATTCAGTTCGCACGGTCTCCTCCCGTCTTCACGGGAGTCCGCTCCACTTTCGTCGGTGGCTATGCCCCTATCATGAGAGCGGAGGTTGCTCCCTACTGGCGAAGGGTGCGATTGAGACTGTCCCTCCAGCCGAGATGAGGTCCGGGTTAACAGTCCCTACCTCATTGTCCCGGAGAAGTCTGGTGGGTTACGGCCAATCCTGGACCTATGCATCTGAACCGCTCCCTTCTCAGGCTGCCGTTCAAGATGCTCCTGGCCAAACGCATTTCTGGATGTGTGCGGCCACAGGATTGGTTTGCAGCGATCGACCTCAGGACGCCTACTCTTATGTCTCCGTTCTCCTTCGACTCAGACCGTACCTACGTTCTGCTGTCAGGGCGCGCGCATGTCAGTACGCTGTTCTCCCATTCGGGCTAGCCCTGTCTCCTCGCGCCTTCACAAGGTTGTTGAGGCAGCCCTTGTTCCTCCATGGGAGCACGGGGTTCGCATCCTGAACTATCTCGGTGACTGGCTGTCTTAAGCTCACTCCTGAGACCAGGTTTGTGAATACAGGGACCCAGTGCTCCGGCACCTAGCTCGTCTGGGCCTTCGGGTCAACTGGGAAAGGAGTAAACTTTGCCCCGTGCAGGGGAGCTCTTTTCTCGGCATGGACTTGGTCGCCTTCTCCACTCAGCCATTAAACAAGAGTGCGGTCCCACTGAAATTGTTTCAGAGGCTCCTGGGGCATATGGCATCTGCAGCTGCGGCAACGCCGCTCGGATTGCTTCATATGAGACCGCTTCAGCTGTGGCTTCGCGATCGAGTCCCGAGGTGGGCATGGCATCATGGCACGCTCCGAGTTACAGTAACTCCGACCTGTCGTCAGACCTTCACCCCGTGGTGGAACCTCAGTTTCTACGGGCCGGTGTTCCCCTAGAACGAGTTTCCAGGCATGTTGTTGTCTCCACAGATGCCTCTTCCACGGGCTGAGGCGCCATGTGCAACGGACATGCTGCCGCGGGCTCCTGGACAGGACCCCAGCGCCTTCTGCTTGTCAATTGCCTCGAGTTGCTGGCAGTACGCCTTGCCCTGCACCGTTTCCTCACGTTGCTCAGGGGTCAACACGTACTAGTCCGTTCAGACAATACCGCGACTGTAGCGTACATCAACCGTCAGGGTGGTCTACGCTCCCGCCGTATGTCGCAACTCGCACGCCACCTCCTCTTATGGAGCCAGAAGCACCTGAGGTCCCTTCGTGCTATCTACATTCCGGGAGATCGGAACTTTGCAGCCGACGAGCTGTCACGGTTTCGGCCCATCTCCTGCGAATGGAGACTCCATCCCCAGTCGGTTCAGCTGATTTGGGACCAGTTCGGGGACGCACAGATAGATCTGTTTGCCTCTCACGACTCGACCCATTGCGCCCTGTTCTATCCCCTGACTGAGGGCTCTCTCGGCACGGATGCACTGGCGCACAGCTGGCCGCGGGGCCTACGCAAATATGCGTTTCCCCCAGTGAGCCTTCTCGCACAGACCTTGTGCAAGATCAAGGAGGACGAGGAGCAGCTCATTCTGGTTGCGCCGTATTGGCCCACCCGGACCTGGTTCTCCGAACTGGTACTCCTCGCGACAGTACCTCCTTGGCCAATTCCTCTGAGGAAGGATCTCCTTTCTCAGAGACGGGGCACCCTTTGGCACCCTCGACCCGATCTCTGGAGGCTCCACGTGTGGCTCCTGGACGGGACGAGTCAGGTTTGAGTTCCCTGCCACCAGCGGTGGCGGCTACCATCACTTCCGCTAGAGCATCGTCCACGGGACATGTCTATGCGTTGAAGTGGAACCTCTTCGTCAACTGGTGCTCTTCTCGTCGAGAAGACCCCAGGAGATGCTCGATCTCTGTCGTGCTTTCCTTCCTGCAAGATGGGTTGGAGCGAAGGCTGTCTCCCTCCACCCTGAAGGTGTATGTGGCCGCTATCGCCGCATATCACGAAGCAGTTCAAGGTAAGTCTCTGGGGAAGCACGACCTGATCGTCAGGTTCCTGAGAGGAGCGAGGAGACTGAATCCTCCTCGCCCTCCTCTCGTTCCCTCTTGGGACCTCTCAGTGGTCTTAAATGCCCTGCAGAGGGCTCCCTTTGAGCCTCTGCAACCAGTTGAGCTTAAGTTCCTGTCTATGAAGACAGCGCTCCTGGTTGCATTGGCCTCCATCAAGAGGGTAGGGGACCTGCACGCATTCTCCGTTGACGAAGCGTGCCTGGAATTCGGGCCCGGTCACTCTCACGTGATCCTGAGACCCCGGCCTGGATATGTGCCCAAGGTTCCCACCACTCCCCTCCGGGACCAGGTGGTGGACCTGCAAGCGCTGCCCCGGGAGGAGGCAGACCCAGCCTTGGCACTGCTCTGTCCAGTACGCGCTCTCCGCGCTTACGTAGACAGAACGCAGTGTTTCAGGACCTCAGACCAGCTCTTTGTCTGTTATGGTGGGAGACTGAAGGGAAAGGCTCTCTCAAAGCAGAGGTTGTCTCACTGGATAGTGGACGCCATTGCTTTGGCTTACCAACAGCAAGGCCGACCGTGCCCCCTTGGTGTGACAGCCCACTCCACTCGGAGTGTGGCTTCCTCTTGGGCTCTAGCACATGGCGCCTCGCTGGCAGACATTTGTAGAGCTGCAGGCTGGGCGACACCCAACACATTCGCCAGATTCTATAATCTCCGAGTGGAGCCTGTGTCCTCTCGTGCTGGACCCGCTCAGGTGTCTTCGCTTGCTCGCCATTCCACTCCACGGACTGGATACGTGCGATTATTCCTTAGGTGAGCCTTCCTCTTTGAAGCCCTGAGTTCCTCCTGCACTGTTGACGCTGGCGCCAGTGTCTATTGCCTGGGCGTCGGCTAGGTGCCTCCGTGTGCATGGTTCCTCCCTGAGTAACCCCCACATGTGTATTTCCACTGTAAGCCTCCTTGAGCATGTGTCTTTCCCTTGGCAAGCCATCTTGCCCTCCTGGAGTTGAAAGTTGCCACCCCTCGGGCTGGTCACTTCAGTGTTCACCCATATGTAGCCCTCCGGCCATATGTGTATCTTAAGTCCTCCCTACGGGTAGGCATGCTGCGGCATATCTCCTCTGAGATATGCTTCCCAGTGTACCTTGGTATTCCTGTGTTAAGTAGGACTCCTTCGTCTGTGCCAGTATCACGACAAGGGGATCAGACTTTCGCAGGGCACTGGAAGACAGCTGTGAAGGTGGCGTGATTTCACGGGGACCCCCATTCGTCGTCATCCGACGTAACTCGGAGTGACTACGAAAGGGAACGTCTCGGTTACGTATGTAACCCTCGTTCCCTGAGTAGGGAACGGAGACGTTACGTCTCCCTGCCACTTCCGCTGTACCGCTGGGCAGACGCCTGAGTTCAGTCTCGGCTCCTCAGCGAAGACATACCTGCATGTTGCCGGCGTCCTCCTTTATACCCACGCGGTGGGGCGGAGATACGCTATGCAAATTCCGCAGACCCATGGCATTTCATCGCCATTGGCTCGTTTTGTAATACTCGAAGTCGATAGGTGTTCTAAGCGAAACCCCCATTCGTCGTCATCCGACGTAACGTCTCCGTTCCCTACTCAGGGAACGAGGGTTACATACGTAACCGAGACGTTTTTAGTTGTAAACGGTGTCATGAAAACAGCCGCTTAGAATCAACTCCAGACCTTTTACCTGCTTGAGTGATGAAGAAATGTAGCCTGGCAAGCCAGACACACATGAAGATGTTAGGTCTGGGAACTCACCATTGGCAGCGCTCAAACCGAGCGGCGGGATAAACGGTTGTCTTTCAGATTCCCTCTGCACGCAATAGGATAGCGCTACAACCAACCGGAGCAACGAGCGGTTGTGGCTGAGTGAGTCCCACGCGTAAACTTTTGCCGTATCCGGTTGGCAAAACTCTGAACACATCTTCCTTTTTTAAGAATGACTTCAGTGCCGTTCTTTGTTCTTTTCTCAAAGAAAAGCTTAAAGGACAATTCTGGCAAAAAATGAACCTAGGGGTAAATAACACATGGGTTCCGAGTCAACCGTTCTCTGGGATGCGTTTTCATGATAATCGAATGTACCCAGTTTTAACGTTAGTTTTAGTTTAACCACAGATTAACTTATAACGCTAGTCAGTCCCTTCAGAAAAACGCGATTATGCGACCGCATGGTTTAGTGTATAATCAGCCAAAGTCCGCATATTCATGCGGGGGCTGTATTTTTTCAAATACGCCGCACTTTCGCCGCAGAAATTGCCGATTTCCGTGCAAAATATACGGGGCTTGCATGATGTCATAATCCTCGCATTTTCGTTGCAAAAAAGTCACATATAATCGAACTCGTATAACTGTCTGTCACACGTTCTACCGTCACATCGTTACTTAATAAACAAAATAAGATAAAAGAAGTAGCATCAAACAGAAATTACCCGCACACATGGGGTGTTCGAGGCGCATACAATATAACACCGCAGACAGTTCAACAGGGAGCGCGCAGCTCTTAAAGGAGCCACACCTTATTTACACTCGTTACAGTCTGAAATAAAACAAGATGAGAAATTAAATATTCCAGCACTTTCTGTGATGTGTTATGCTTGCTTATCAAAGGAAGGAATAAGAAATGACTCTTTACATTAAGGCAGTAGCCTAGTGAGAACAGGGTGTTGGGGGAATCACTTTTTTTCTCTTTTCATCAAACCGCAGTTTTTGCAAGTTCCCGCAATTTCATCACATAAAATTGCATAAATATCCCGCATATTCCATCGCATTTTTAAAGAAAACGGGCCGCATAATCAAGGATTTTTGCCCGGAACAATCACAAAAAAAAAGTGTTTTTCTGGAAGGACTGGCTAGTGTATGGGGCATAGAATAAGTAAAAATAAAAATCGCTAGCTAATACCACTAACAAGGCTCTACATAGCCCCACACTAACATGCTAGCATAATGTGGGTCTCTACCTGCAAACCGAAGCACTGAGAACTCTGTAAGTGTACAGACAGTTTAATAAGAAGATACTTTATAAAAACAGTACAGTTTGCGTTTACAAGCAGGAGCCATCTTTGGAAAACAGTCTCGACCAGTCGAATCATGAACACCGTGCTACGTGAGCTGAACTGTGACTATCGACCATTACGTAGCACGGCGTTCGTGGTTCGACTGGTCAAGATTGTTTTCCAAAGATGGCTCCTGCTTGTAAACGTGAAGTGTAATCTCTCTCTCCTGTTGTGTGTGTGTGTGTGTGTGTGTGTGTGTGTGTGTGTGTACCTGAGGTTCAGTCAGTAGGTCAGGATCACTGTCTTCTTCATCCAGATCTCTCAGTAGTTCCTCTATCCTCTCTCTCTCCTGTTGTGTGTGTGTGTGTGTGTGTGTGTGTGTGTGTGTGTGTGTGTGTGTGTGTGTGTGTACCTGAGGTTCAGTCAGTAGGTCAGGATCACTGTCTTCTTCATCCAGATCTCTCAGTAGTTCCTCTATCCTCTCTCTCTCCTGTTGTGTGTGTGTGTGTGTGTGTGTGTGTGTGTGTGTGTGTGTGTGTGTGTGTGTGTGTGTGTGTGTGTGTGTGTGTGTGTGTGTGTGTGTGTGTGTGTGTGTACCTGAGGTTCAGTCAGTAGGTCAGGATCACTGTCTTCTTCATCCAGATCTCTCAGTAGTTCCTCTATCCTCTCTCTCTCCTGTTGTGTGAGCAGAACTGAGTTCCCTGAAGCTCCTGCAAGCTGAACAACCACAAACACCGTCAATCAGATCATCAGACATTTGCTCTTTGAGTCATTCACTGCATAAAATGATGTTCTTTCTCAGTGTTTCTGTCTCGTTTTCCAGGACAAATCTAAAAATTCTTAAATCATTTACTGGAGAAGCAAAATGACTGAAGATAAGAAGAGAAATTGATCAAAATGAAGTGAGTTTATGATTAAAACTTGTGCTTTTACTTACGTTTATTCTTAAAAAAAGATCTGCCAATGGGGTCATTTTGCTTCTCCAGTAAATGTATCTTGATTTAATAATGTTTAGATATTTGTGCTGGAAAACGAGACAGAAACACTGACGAAGAACATAATTTAATGCAGTGTTGAATCTGGAACCGTTTTAGTAGAGAAACAATTGTACACAACAATTATTCCATTCTGTCCTGTTATGAATAAACGTCTCTCCGTGTTTATAATTCCAATGTGACTCGTGTTCTTTACTGTAGTTCATGACTGTAGCTGTGGAAGCTTGTTTCTGCCGCAGAATGAAAAATAAAAAAGATAATTGCAACTTTTTATCTCATAATTCTGACTTTTTTTTTCGGATAATTGTGAGATATAAACTCGCAAGCACCTTCATTATTCTTTATTCCGTGGCAGAAACAAGCTTTCATACTGAGCTCGTCTCTGCTGAAATATTAATACAGAAACCTCGGTGCATTTCTGTCCAATCAAACGCTCTGCATAAGGAGGAAGACCCTCCCCCTGAGGCCACCTGTCAATATCACACACATTCCTCACACACATTGCTCACACACACGCCTGGCGTGACCCTCCTCATACCTCAATGTTCTTCTTGACGAAGTCTTGTCTGCGCTTGCTGTACAGTCTGCCGTCTGGAGTCTGAGCATCCTGCTGACCGACACACTCAACCTGTGTGCGTTCTGTTCTCACACACACACACACACACACACAC